>NW_026969767.1:0-28355 GCF_028390025.1 Pseudophryne corroboree
TAAACGAGACTGCCATATCTCCTGAACAAATATGAATAAAAATCCTTTAATAAACCCTAGTTAGGGCTGCATTAATGCTTCATGAAAATCAGCCGTGCGTCCACGAGCTGAAATGATTGTAAAAAGGAGACTGCTAAAAAGTGCCTCTGTTATAAGTCACTGTCCTCCTTATACACAATAGAATCTCATTGGTAGAGAGTGTCCCAGTACTGGACTTGCGGACAACCGTGCTGTAGTATTATGTGGCAAATGGATAGTGATGGTCAAATTCTATTTGTGGTATATCACCTGATGTAGAAGCCTCTCCGTCAAAGGCGCTGTACTGAGCCGGGTTTGCTGGGGCTCTGTGCAGTGAACGTACAGCTGGTCTCGTCACCGGTGTACCATCCAGATGAACACGGTAGTTTAATTCTGCTGAAGGATGCTGTACCAGTCTGGATATGCAACAGTGTAAAAATACTGGAGCAGCAGATTCTCCGTCCGCTGGTGGAAAAATCTGTATTAATTGCGGCTACGGTCCACTGGATGCATGCGGGTCACAGGGTGTTAAGAGAATATAGCAGTCCAAATGAGGTACTTCAAAGGAGTACCTTAACGCGTTTCTCGTCCCACAACGCTGGCCGTTTCATCAGAAGGAAATGAATTTTATTTCATTTCAAAGGTACTCCTTTGAAGGACCTCATTTGGACTGCTATATTCTCCTGACACCCTGTGAGCCGCATGCATCGAGTGGACCGTAGCCGCAATTAATACGGATTTTTACACCAGCGGACGGAGAATCTGCTGCTCCAGTATTTTTACACTGTTGCATATCCAGACTGGTACAGCATCCTTCAGCAGAATTAAACTACCGTGTTCATCTGGATGGTACACCGGTGACGAGACCAGCTGTACGTTCACTGCACAGAGCCCCAGCAAACCCGGCTCAGTACAGCGCCTTTGACGGAGAGGCTTCTACATCAGGTGATATACCACAAATAGAATTTGACCATCACTATCCATTTGCCACAGAATACTACAGCACGGTTGTCCGCAAGTCCAGTACTGGGACACTCTCTACCAATGAGATTCTATTGTGTATAAGGAGGACAGTGACTTATAACAGAGGCACTTTTTAGCAGTCTCCTTTTTACAATCATTTCAGCTCGTGGACGCACGGCTGATTTTCATGAAGCATTAATGCAGCCCTAACTAGGGTTTATTAAAGGTTTTTTATTCATATTTGTTCAGGAGATATGGCAGTCTCGTTTACATTTATATAATATCAATTGTTTTTTCTGAGGCTAGTTCATGTACTGCATTTTTATGTGGATGACATATTAATATTTTAAATAAAACAATATATTGGATTCATTCTGCGCTCCCACTCTTTCTTTTTTCACACTCACTTTGATCCATTGTTGGGGCAGCCCGCCCACAACTGGTGAGCAGCCGCCTGAATCCAACTACATATAGTGTGTGTATTTTAGAGCGCAAATCTTTTGTATATATTTTTTGAATATATAAATGCATTGTTAAGCAAATGCAAATTATTAACAATACAAAACTTGCAATAATTTTTTTGGGATATTATTAGAATATAAATTATATATATATGCATGAACAATCACTGTAATATGGAATATGTGTCTGTACATATATTTTCTCTATTTTTATCTTGAACATATTAGTATGTGAACCCCACCAACATGAACAAACCAAAACAAAACAAAATAAATTTAGAACATTTTCAGGAATGCACGACTTGAAGTATCTCAGAAAGTATATTCCTATTATCGATTTGTCTTTTCAAACAGGACACATGGATGACTCTGTATCCCTCTGTCTTCAGTTCCTTCACCCTGGCTCGCAAGACCGTTTGTGACATATCTAAAAATGAAGTAAAACAGGTAAGTTCTTGAAAGTTAATTTCCATACTTTTGTCCACCTTATCTTTAACTGTAGTCTTCATTTTAAAAGAAATGCAAGGTTTAAAGGTAACAACCCTAATTATAATAAAATATTACAATATATATTTCTCATTGTGACTCTAGATCAGTAGTGCACCGAAGATTTTTCCATCATTTGTATTAGCAATGGTTAAGTTAAAGATATACAAGCACTATAGTAATGGGTTCCATCATAAATTATGTTTCACGGCACAGACAAAATTATCATGTCCAAACAACCCCAAAATATTGCAAAAATCACCATTCAATGGAAGCACTACTGACTAATAAAATACATTCTGAAAGAATGCATTTCTTGGACAAAGCAATGCCGTATGTCTGAGTTTAATTTATTAGTCTGCGGTGCCGATGTTTGATGTATGTATATATATATATATATATATATATATATATATATATATATATAGTGTCAGTTTGTACTGTGCTCCAAACAATAAATACAATATGCTGCAGTGACCTCCTCGTCAGCTTGGCATAAGATGACTATGTAGATGAAAGGTAATCGGCTGCACTCACACTGCCGTATTCAATGATGCAAAAAGTGTCCCTTTATTGCCTACATGTTTTGTTAAAAATCCCCTTCTTCAGGGACAGATTTCTGTCCAAATAACTTGAAAATATCTACATATATTTAAAAGTTTATTATATCCTGTTTAACACTCTTCTTCCTTATGTCTTTACTCTTTTTTTATTTGTTTTCCTTTTATATTTCAGGCAACTTTGTCTACATGTGTGTTTCCAGAGCTCTGGTCCTCTACATAAAACAAAGATATTTGTATGCTACATGCCAGCATTTTGCTTATACTCCACTCTTGTGATGTCTAAACTTGTAGCCTATAACACTCTGCTAAGACTGTATCCAAAGTAAATCAAATGATGTTTTTTTTTTGAAAAATTTACAAACCATACACAAAATTACAATAGAAAATCAATGTAGGATTAACTTAGTTTCCTATTGAGTTTGGTGATTCAAACTCACAATTTGAATAAGAAGCCTATGGCTAAAACTAATTAAAAATAATAAATGTTAGTGTTATATGTAGGATTTTTTAAGTGCAGGATGATGATCGTTGAGTAGGGCACATTTGTTATCTTGAGGAAACACATTTTTTATGTTACGTTTTTCAAAAAAAGCATAGCACATATGTCTCACCATATTTAGTTATCTGATAATGCAATCTATATACATTTATTAATTACCTTTAATATTTAAGCTTCATCCTCATCGTTAGCTTCCTGTCTCTTCCAATGTTGAATTTGAATATTTGCACGCTCTAATCTGACTCGAAGATCCATATTCTCATCATAGCTTGAGCTAGGTCGATAAGCCAATTGCAATCTTGAATGCACTTCTGATGCTACAGCTATGCTTCTCAAATTTGTGTTTTCAGGGCTGTATTCAGAGGGTACAGGTGCAGCGGTGGATTTATACTTTCCTGTTGCAGCGGTGGATTCTGAGGGTCCTGAGTCAGCGGTGGATTCTGAGGCAATTTGTCCAGTAGTGGATTCTGAGTGTCCTGGTTTTGGCTTCAATAAATAGGGCCCTGGTGCAGTGGTGGATACATTGAGGCCTCTATAAGCAGTGGATACATAGTCTCCATGTAAGTTGTTGTATACATAGGGTCCTGATAAAGTGGAGGATACATAGGGTCCTGTAAAAGTAGTGGATACATAGGGTCTTGATGCAGGGATGGATACATAGGGTTCTGCTAAAATTGAGGATACATAGTGTCCTGTTACAGTCGTGGATACAGAGGGTTCTGTTGCAGTGGTGGATACATAGGGTCCTGCTGAAGTGGAGGATACATAGGGTCCTGTAAAAGTAGTGGATACATAGGGTCTTGATGCAGGGATGGATACATAGGGTTCTGCTAAAATTGAGGATACATAGTGTCCTGTTATAGTCGTGGATACAGAGGGTTCTGTTGCAGTGGTGGATACATAGGGTCCTGCTGAAGTGGAGGATACATAGGGTCCTGTAAAAGTAGTGGATACATAGGGTCTTGATGCAGGGATGGATACATAGGGTTCTGCTAAAGTTGAGGATACATAGTGTCCTGTTACAGTCGTGCATACATAGGGTTCTGTTGCAGTGGTGGATACATAGGGTCTTGGTGCAGGGATGGATGCATAGGGTCCTGCAAAAGTGGAGGATACACAGGGTCCTGTTTCACGTATGGATACATAGGGTCCTGATAATGTCGAGGATACATAGGGTCCTGTTAAAGTAGTGGATACATAGGGTCTTGGTGCAGGGATGGATACATAGGGTTCTGATAATGTCGAGGATACATAGGGTCCTGTTAAAGTAGTGGATAGATAGGGTCCTGCTGCAGTGGTGGATACATAGGGTCCTGGTAAAGTGTAGGATGCATATGGTCCTGTTAAAGTGGTGGAAACATTGGTACTTGCTGCAGCAGTGGATACAGAGTATACTGGTAAAGTGGTGGATACATAGGTTACTGTTGCAGTGGTGGATACATAGGGTCCTGGTAAAGTGGTGGATACATCTGTTCCTGCTGCAGGGGTGGATACAGATTCTCCTGGTAAAGTGGTGTATAGATAGGTTCCAGGTGCAGCGCTCGTTGCATACTCTCTGTGTGTAGAGCTTGTTACATAGTCTCCACGTGTACAGCTGGATACAAAGGTTCCTGCTGTAGCATTGGATATACAAGAAGGATTATCTGATCTGGACATTCTTTGTCTTTCTTCTGTCAACAGTTGCATGAAAGTGGAAATCATGCGTGTGATGGTAATAGTCTCATACTGCCATGCTAGCATTTGATTTATACTGTGCTGCATCTGTTGGTAGTTGATTGCTGCCACATTCTGTGATGAAACAAGATGATCGTAAAAATTTGCAAGAGTGACAAGTGCTTGATTCTGTTGTCTTTGTGTTGTGTTGAGAATCTGTATATTATTATTCAGCTGATTTATTTGATGTTCAATTTTTTTCATTTCTTCATTTCTATTCCTCTCAATTAGCTGCATGGTTTCCTTTAAAGAATCCTGTTGGCTAATGGTTTGTGATCTGCTAACGTCACATTCTGTGTGTATAAAAAGTTCTAGGTACAGTTAATACATCAATTTACAGACAATTTATTAAGTATAGTTAGAAGAACCAAAAAATCAAGTTATAAAAAAACCAGTATCTATTAATGATAGTGGATCTCATTAAAATCTATGTTTTATACATTAAAAAAATTTACCTTGATTTGTAGAGTCCAGGAATTGGTCTTGAAGACCATGGTCAATTACACTAGAATGTGCAGTCTCTGCATTCAATTCCACCTGGTTGGTATCTTCTGTATCAATATTACTTTTCTGGCTGTGCAATACAGGCTCCTCATTAATGTTATCCTGTGTCTGTGTGGCAGTCACCATGTTGCTTTCTATGGCTTAAAACATAATAGATAAATACCATTAATCTTAAACATAGTTTTTAACCATATTGAATATCAATGATAGTACATTTTAATTATATTGATCAAAATAAATACCTTTATCTAACATTAAAGGGTTTAGCATGGTTGAATTTTCTTCCTCCATGAAAGGATCATCCATTGTTGATTGTTCTTGCCTCATGGATGTTTCATTTACCGTGGAAGTCTCTACCGTAGTGGAACTTTGAACCACAGAAGAATATTCTTGCATCATTGATGTTTGGTCCGCCGTGGAATGATCATCCACTCTTGCCGAATGTTTCAGCATTGATGGTTCGGCCACAAAGGAAGTATCATCCACTGTCGAAGTATGTTGCAGCATTGATGGTTGGTCCAACATGGTAGCATGGTCCGCTGTTGCATCATGATGCAGCATTGATGGTTCGTCCACCATGGAAGGATTGTCCAATGTTAAAATATGTGGCATCACTGATGGTTCATCCGCAGTTGGAGGAAAATTGTCTGTCATAACTGTTTTTGTTTCAGAAAAAGAAACTTTCCTTGAAATTGTTGTAAAGGAACCTGAAATAAATAATAGGTATATTTAACATTGCATACATATAAATACATAATATTTGATAGACATTACAATATTTCTAGCATTATAAAACTGTGTAAAGCATACCTCAAAAATGTATTTACTTATATTTTTTTACTAATATTTTTTAATACATATAATATTTTATTATATTTATTATTATTATTTTATTACAACAGAAAAAAAGCCTTTTTGGCTCAATAATATAGCTTCTAATCCAATTTTTGATTTATTTCTACAACATAGGGTAAAACATTATAGCTAGCACAATATTATTTTACAGTAGGAGGGCATGTTTATAAAAAATTAGAATAAGATGCTAGATAGCATGTGTGTATGTTTTTAGGTTCAACGCTAACTCAGGAAAGTAGGTAGCAATTTACAACACACTGTGGAAATATTTGACTAAAAATCTGTAAAAAAAAAAGGTGAGTCTAATACAAAGCTCTAACACTTATCTGTGTGGCCGGTAAGGGGGTGACAGTTAAAAATCATTACTGGTCGGCCTTGCGTGGATGAATAGTGACAAGACATAAGTGTATGGAGAAGGGTTGTCGGTACTTAGTTATATAGTAAAAAATTTCAACATGGGTTTTTAATTCTGTTTTTGTTCTCACATTCCTCGTTAAGTGATGTGTTGTGTAAGGTGCCTAGCTCAGCTACCGCTGTATTATTTGCAGGTTCCCATTCCCAATTGTTGTCCAAGTTGATCCTTAAATAGGAAGAAAAATAACTAATTAAATTAAGAAGGTTGGACTCAGGTCTACTTATTTCTCATGTCAATCTAATGACCATGTCTACATAATAAATGTTGACTTTTAGTAGCCCAATCAATGTTTATCTACCTAATGACCTCCTACATGAAAAAATTAAGTTCGGATATCTTACATATATAACATAGTGAGGGTTGCCTGTAGTCCACACATTTACAGCATTTAGAAGAGTAGCATCAGCAGCAGGATTGGGCTGACAAAGAATGGCATAATTCTCCTTTGCGCCTGCAATTTTACCCATTGGCGGCAGCAGCGTTCGTAGAATGTCCTTTATAAGTGTAATTATTGATAATCAATTACAAAGTAATCAGTTAACTTTTGGTATATCTCGTTGATAAAACGAGAGACATAAGTAAGAGATTTTAATTTAATTAATTTATTTTGATTATACTAGCATTTACTTAGCAATTAACTATTTTTTTCAGCTAATAATTATATATGTATTTAAAAAAAAAAATTACATTGATTTTTAATTATGACCAAAGTATTTATTTTGGCTCAATAGAACAAAGAAATTAACAGTATATGTTTTCATATGCACTATATTTTGAAATATCTTACATAAACTATTTATTATCTAACTCACGATATAACATCATACAATATTGCAAACATTATTTACTGTTTAGTTGTAACGTTTTTACTTTTGTTTTAAATTTTTTACCAGACTGTTGCTCTTCCAAATTCTTCTGCTTTTTCTTATGTGTTTTCTTTTGATTTTTTTCTTGAGCAACCTTAAGTTCTTTAGCAAATATAAAAAATAAAATAAAAATATTACAGTTACTAAACATTTTAATATCACACACACACACACACACACACACACACACACACACACACACACACACACACACATTGAGTAAACCTTATCCTAAATGATGGGTTCAGGTACTAATTTGGATATACAATTTGAAAGTATTTGTACTAACTGCATATCATAATGAGATCGCATGGCGATGGTGTCCAAATTGAAGCACAGAGTGCATTTATGTTTAATATACACATTATACACAAACCCGTAAGGTCATTTTATACAATTTTTTAACATACTTTGTGCATTAAACAAAGTGTGTGTATATTTACACAATTAATTTGTTTCATATACACATTATACAAACAGCCTGAAGGTCAATTTATGTAATTTTCTTTATAATGTTGTGTATTAAAATAATTATTTTCACATTTGCCATCATAAAACAAATTTTTCACTATCTTACTCTCCCATTAAAATATATGTGTAAACATTTTTTATTTTATTGATTGATATTGGGCTATGGCATACTCCACCTATGTTTGTGTGTATATAGATATAGACACACACACATCTGGTGGATTGATATTTTTCATGGACAATACGCTAATATATCTATCTATCTATCTATCTATCTATCTATCTATCTATCTAGATATAGTTATATACATATTTATAGTTTGTAAAATAGTTACCCTGGGAACCAGTGGGTGGCCTCTCGTCATCTTGTACCATTCTAAAGTGCTCTTCTAGTTTTTTCTCCCAAACCTTTTGGAGTTTTCTTCTACACTTTATTTTATGATTTGTCTTCCTCTTACAGTCACGTAGTCTCTTTTTGCAGCTTTCAGGAGTTCGATGTATATCTCGAGCTGTAGACACAGATTTTGCTATTTCTTCCCAAGTATTATTTTTAAATTTCTGGTGTACATTAAAAGCTTCGGGACCAAATAGCTGACATGTATGATGAATAACTTGGTCAATGAGGGTGTCTGTTTCATCATCTGTGAACTTTGGGGCCCTGTGGATGCTTCCTTCATCAGGAGATTCATATTCATCATGAGAAGCATCACTGTGACTCTTCTGACTGTGAGATGTTTCAGCTTCATCTTGAGTAAGTGAGGTTCGTTTTCTGCTACCACCCTCTGCCATTTTTTAAAACTAAGACAATCTAAATAAAGACAAAGATTTACTAAATAATTCTATATATATGTTCTATAATTTTTTTCTATTAATCATTTATTAATTAAGAATTATGTTTTCAATTTATCTGGAGCCATGCACTGATACTTAGATGCCAAATAATTCACTAGCCTTGAAACATCCATCGATGGTAGTAAACCATCTGTTTCTCCCCATCAATGTTAAAATTATTCAAACCTGATATAGACCTTGAAAAAGGGACAGCATAGTCCAGAAACGCGTTGGTTTGCCATGCTGTGCCTTATTCCATAATCAAGACGGACAATCTCTGCATGCTTTGGGTAACATTTGTGATTCTAAACTCTGGAGCCTACTGCTTTCTCAACACCTGCGGCTCACACCAAATATAAGGGTACGATCACTTTCCTGCCTTCATTGTGAATCACAACGTGTTTGAGATTTTTTTTTTTCATATTTTTTTTCTTTTATGAAATATTTTACATTATACATTATACATATCAGCGGATTGGTTGCCATGGACAACTTCTCCACTGGCTCACTTTAACACACTTTTCAATGCTTCATGAATAGATCACTATGGGAGAGACGTCATGAGATCTCTGCCATAGCAGCGACGTACAGACACTAGAGGTCAGTAATGACCTCTAGTATCTGTCACTGGAGACGGCTACAGCGGACGCCCACACAGTCCACGGCGTCTGCTGCAGACGGGGAGCGGGCAGGCGGCGGTGACTGCGGACACAGGACGCAGCGCACTGGGCGTATGCACTGCTTGAATGCACAAATAACCGCTCATGGCAATACCAAATCAATATCAGCAGCATAACTATTTCTCAAGTAACAGTGTTTTAAGTGGGATGGCCATGGGTGTGTTCAGCTGCGATGTGAAAAGTGTGAGTGGACAAATATGGTCACTAAAGGGTCTATTCATACAGAAAACGAAAACATAATTGATACTTATCACTACACATCGCATTGCTTTGATGCGATGTATAGCTGTGATAAGTAGCAATTAATGTATACTTACCCTTAAGACGATGCGCTGCGGTGTCTAGGGCTATTGCGGTGAGGTCTGCTCCAGCGGTCCTTCCCAGCGATGCGCGGGGTACAGCGGAGGGTCACTTTGCGCATGCGCAGGGTGTTTACCTCCCGTCAGCCCGCAGTAGTTGCTGTGAGGTCGGGGGGCAGAGCCAGCGCGAGGTGCAGAGCAGTGATCGGGGAAGCATTGAGCTTCCCTGATGTCTCCGCACTACAGTTCAGGTTACGGCGTCCTGAGATGGCGAACCTGGACTCCATGGAGAAGCGGAAAGCAGAGCTTTCCACACCTTCATGAATCGCACTCACCATTCAAAGGTATGGTGATGCGATTCAGGCACAGAGCGGGGGTAACGCTGGAGAAGTCAGAGACTTCTACACGTTAACCCGCTCTGTGAATTGCAGTAGGCAGAGAAAAGCCCTGTTTACCGCCAAAAAAAGGTCTTTTCAATGCTACATGAATAGACCCCTAACTGTGCTATGGGAGACCATATATGGTTTCAGTCATAGATGGCCATCCTAGCTTCCATGAAAGACCCGCTGACCAATCAAAGATCAGGGGTGGTGAGTCACGGGTGCTGTGGTCTAAACTACGATCGTTATAAAAAAAAAATATATATATATATATATATATATATATATATTTTTAGAACATACATAAATATTGGTTTAGGCTGAGATAGTGATGTACAGAAAACATAGGTTCTCCACCATCGCTGGGAAAAGTATTCTACATCGGTCATAAACCTTGAATTAATTTGATTCATAGATGAACGATAGTCATCCCTAGTGTATTTATCTATGTGGGATAGCACAAATGTATGTTGTGACAATAATCCTTCCTCACATCCAAGACACAGTTGCCACACCCTGCAGGGCTCTGCAATGTGATAAGGGTTGGGTGACATAGCTGTGTATCTGTGCAGTGATGCTAGATGTCTTTAGCATGATGAACAGGCAGCCAAGCATGGAGTTTAATCGGCGCCATTTTGTAATTGGGAACGTACTGTCAGTCACTCTGACTGCAAAACGGCAATAAAACACAGCTATGTTATCACAAAACCAGATAAGTTTACAAAGCCAGATAAAACTGTTCCAGTAACTGTAGTACGATTGGTTGTAATGGATGCAGGGCCGAGGTGTGGTATGGTTAGCAGAGGGTATCTTTAAGATGGATGTAACACATTAATGTAGATTGCTGCATTTGACTGTCAGAAGGAGTTAATCTAAAAAAACCAAGCAGCTAGTGATAGTGAACTCGGTATTATGTAGATCTTGAGGAGGAAACATTTATAAAGAGTGTGTGTGTTTTGTATTTGTCTGAAACGACCTATATTTTCTTCTAACTGTGAAGAATAGAATTAGATGAAAGTTTGAAATTTACCTTAACAGGAAATACAATTATCTTATTGTAAAAAATCAATAGAATACAGCATACCCGGTTTAGTGGTCTCTGGCGCAGTGGGTAAATACAGATTACTTACGCTGACACTCATGAGCGCTGTTCTCAAAATGGCGCCTAAGCAAGGGTCGATCTTGGCTTTTATAATCAATGTGAAACAAACCATCCTACTGCCTAATATTCTAAGTTTCTCATTGGTTCAGCTGTGTGGTAAGATAATGCATCATCTGACATATATCATATCCAACCAATTGGATATCGGAAGCTGAATAATGGGTTTGGTTTGAGGGGGTAGGGCGTTGGACTTTTTAATTATTGGCATGAGTTATTTTTTTTTGGGGGGGGAAATATAATCCTTTTGAAAAGTTTAAGGACTAGTGTTAGCTTAACATAAAGCATCCAGCAAGGTCTCATGAATGCCAGGGTGACAAGGGCTGTCATGAATGGCTGTCAAGAGACACACACACACACACACACACACATACACACACACACACACACACACACACACACACACAGACAGACACACACACTCACTCCCACACACTCACTCCCACACACTCACTCCCACACACTCACTACTTGTCCAACCCATGCTGCCAGGCAGGGATAGCTTGAAGACCTTGGGGCTGTCAGGGATGTGAGAGGGCAGCCTGGGACATGTAGTGCCATGCCTTGTGGGGGAGGACTAGGAGCGTCCCGTTTAGCGGCTAGCCATGGGCGTCTCATCAGTGAAGGCTTGCAGCTGTGCCTTGATGAGGGCGCCCTGTCATCGCGGGGTGCAGGACACACACACACACACACACACACACACACTCACTCCCACACACTCACTCCCACACACTCACTACTTGTCCAACCCATGCTGCCAGGCAGGGATAGCTTGAAGACCTTGGGGCTGTCAGGGATGTGAGAGGGCAGCCTGGGACATGTAGTGCCATGCCTTGTGGGGGAGGACTAGGAGCGTCCCGTTTAGCGGCTAGCCATGGGCGTCTCATCAGTGAAGGCTTGCAGCTGTGCCTTGATGAGGGCGCCCTGTCATCGCGGGGTGCAGGACACACACACACACACACACACACACACACACACACACTCACTCCCACACACTCACTCCCACACACTCACTACTTGTCCAACCCATGCTGCCAGGCAGGGATAGCTTGAAGACCTTGGGGCTGTCAGGGATGTGAGAGGGCAGCCTGGGACATGTAGTGCCATGCCTTGTGGGGGAGGACTAGGAGCGTCCCGTTTAGCGGCTAGCCATGGGCGTCTCATCAGTGAAGGCTTGCAGCTGTGCCTTGATGAGGGCGCCCTGTCATCGCGGGGTGCAGGACACACACACACACACACACACACACACACACACACTCACTCCCACACACTCACTCCCACACACTCACTACTTGTCCAACCCATGCTGCCAGGCAGGGATAGCTTGAAGACCTTGGGGCTGTCAGGGATGTGAGAGGGCAGCCTGGGACATGTAGTGCCATGCCTTGTGGGGGAGGACTAGGAGCGTCCCGTTTAGCGGCTAGCCATGGGCGTCTCATCAGTGAAGGCTTGCAGCTGTGCCTTGATGAGGGCGCCCTGTCATCGCGGGGTGCAGGACACACACACACACACACACACACACACACACACACTCACTCCCACACACTCACTCCCACACACTCACTACTTGTCCAACCCATGCTGCCAGGCAGGGATAGCTTGAAGACCTTGGGGCTGTCAGGGATGTGAGAGGGCAGCCTGGGACATGTAGTGCCATGCCTTGTGGGGGAGGACTAGGAGCGTCCCGTTTAGCGGCTAGCCATGGGCGTCTCATCAGTGAAGGCTTGCAGCTGTGCCTTGATGAGGGCGCCCTGTCATCGCGGGGTGCAGGACACACACACACACACACACACACACACACACACACACTCACTCCCACACACTCACTCCCACACACTCACTACTTGTCCAACCCATGCTGCCAGGCAGGGATAGCTTGAAGACCTTGGGGCTGTCAGGGATGTGAGAGGGCAGCCTGGGACATGTAGTGCCATGCCTTGTGGGGGAGGACTAGGAGCGTCCCGTTTAGCGGCTAGCCATGGGCGTCTCATCAGTGAAGGCTTGCAGCTGTGCCTTGATGAGGGCGCCCTGTCATCGCGGGGTGCAGGACACACACACACACACACACACACACACACACTCACTCCCACACACTCACTCCCACACACTCACTACTTGTCCAACCCATGCTGCCAGGCAGGGATAGCTTGAAGACCTTGGGGCTGTCAGGGATGTGAGAGGGCAGCCTGGGACATGTAGTGCCATGCCTTGTGGGGGAGGACTAGGAGCGTCCCGTTTAGCGGCTAGCCATGGGCGTCTCATCAGTGAAGGCTTGCAGCTGTGCCTTGATGAGGGCGCCCTGTCATCGCGGGGTGCAGGACACACACACACACACACACACACACACACACACACTCACTCCCACACACTCACTCCCACACACTCACTACTTGTCCAACCCATGCTGCCAGGCAGGGATAGCTTGAAGACCTTGGGGCTGTCAGGGATGTGAGAGGGCAGCCTGGGACATGTAGTGCCATGCCTTGTGGGGGAGGACTAGGAGCGTCCCGTTTAGCGGCTAGCCATGGGCGTCTCATCAGTGAAGGCTTGCAGCTGTGCCTTGATGAGGGCGCCCTGTCATCGCGGGGTGCAGGACACACACACACACACACACACACACACACTCACTCCCACACACTCACTCCCACACACTCACTACTTGTCCAACCCATGCTGCCAGGCAGGGATAGCTTGAAGACCTTGGGGCTGTCAGGGATGTGAGAGGGCAGCCTGGGACATGTAGTGCCATGCCTTGTGGGGGAGGACTAGGAGCGTCCCGTTTAGCGGCTAGCCATGGGCGTCTCATCAGTGAAGGCTTGCAGCTGTGCCTTGATGAGGGCGCCCTGTCATCGCGGGGTGCAGGACACACACACACACACACACACACACACACACACTCACTCCCACACACTCACTCCCACACACTCACTACTTGTCCAACCCATGCTGCCAGGCAGGGATAGCTTGAAGACCTTGGGGCTGTCAGGGATGTGAGAGGGCAGCCTGGGACATGTAGTGCCATGCCTTGTGGGGGAGGACTAGGAGCGTCCCGTTTAGCGGCTAGCCATGGGCGTCTCATCAGTGAAGGCTTGCAGCTGTGCCTTGATGAGGGCGCCCTGTCATCGCGGGGTGCAGGACACACACACACACACACACACACACACACACACTCACTCCCACACACTCACTCCCACACACTCACTACTTGTCCAACCCATGCTGCCAGGCAGGGATAGCTTGAAGACCTTGGGGCTGTCAGGGATGTGAGAGGGCAGCCTGGGACATGTAGTGCCATGCCTTGTGGGGGAGGACTAGGAGCGTCCCGTTTAGCGGCTAGCCATGGGCGTCTCATCAGTGAAGGCTTGCAGCTGTGCCTTGATGAGGGCGCCCTGTCATCGCGGGGTGCAGGACACACACACACACACACACACACACACACACACACACTCACTCCCACACACTCACTCCCACACACTCACTACTTGTCCAACCCATGCTGCCAGGCAGGGATAGCTTGAAGACCTTGGGGCTGTCAGGGATGTGAGAGGGCAGCCTGGGACATGTAGTGCCATGCCTTGTGGGGGAGGACTAGGAGCGTCCCGTTTAGCGGCTAGCCATGGGCGTCTCATCAGTGAAGGCTTGCAGCTGTGCCTTGATGAGGGCGCCCTGTCATCGCGGGGTGCAGGACACACACACACACACACACACACACACACACACACACTCACTCCCACACACTCACTCCCACACACTCACTACTTGTCCAACCCATGCTGCCAGGCAGGGATAGCTTGAAGACCTTGGGGCTGTCAGGGATGTGAGAGGGCAGCCTGGGACATGTAGTGCCATGCCTTGTGGGGGAGGACTAGGAGCGTCCCGTTTAGCGGCTAGCCATGGGCGTCTCATCAGTGAAGGCTTGCAGCTGTGCCTTGATGAGGGCGCCCTGTCATCGCGGGGTGCAGGACACACACACACACACACACACACACACACTCACTCCCACACACTCACTCCCACACACTCACTACTTGTCCAACCCATGCTGCCAGGCAGGGATAGCTTGAAGACCTTGGGGCTGTCAGGGATGTGAGAGGGCAGCCTGGGACATGTAGTGCCATGCCTTGTGGGGGAGGACTAGGAGCGTCCCGTTTAGCGGCTAGCCATGGGCGTCTCATCAGTGAAGGCTTGCAGCTGTGCCTTGATGAGGGCGCCCTGTCATCGCGGGGTGCAGGACACACACACACACACACACACACACACACTCACTCCCACACACTCACTCCCACACACTCACTACTTGTCCAACCCATGCTGCCAGGCAGGGATAGCTTGAAGACCTTGGGGCTGTCAGGGATGTGAGAGGGCAGCCTGGGACATGTAGTGCCATGCCTTGTGGGGGAGGACTAGGAGCGTCCCGTTTAGCGGCTAGCCATGGGCGTCTCATCAGTGAAGGCTTGCAGCTGTGCCTTGATGAGGGCGCCCTGTCATCGCGGGGTGCAGGACACACACACACACACACACACACACACACTCACTCCCACACACTCACTCCCACACACTCACTACTTGTCCAACCCATGCTGCCAGGCAGGGATAGCTTGAAGACCTTGGGGCTGTCAGGGATGTGAGAGGGCAGCCTGGGACATGTAGTGCCATGCCTTGTGGGGGAGGACTAGGAGCGTCCCGTTTAGCGGCTAGCCATGGGCGTCTCATCAGTGAAGGCTTGCAGCTGTGCCTTGATGAGGGCGCCCTGTCATCGCGGGGTGCAGGACACACACACACACACACACACACACACACACACTCACTCCCACACACTCACTCCCACACACTCACTACTTGTCCAACCCATGCTGCCAGGCAGGGATAGCTTGAAGACCTTGGGGCTGTCAGGGATGTGAGAGGGCAGCCTGGGACATGTAGTGCCATGCCTTGTGGGGGAGGACTAGGAGCGTCCCGTTTAGCGGCTAGCCATGGGCGTCTCATCAGTGAAGGCTTGCAGCTGTGCCTTGATGAGGGCGCCCTGTCATCGCGGGGTGCAGGACACACACACACACACACACACACACTCACTCCCACACACTCACTCCCACACACTCACTACTTGTCCAACCCATGCTGCCAGGCAGGGATAGCTTGAAGACCTTGGGGCTGTCAGGGATGTGAGAGGGCAGCCTGGGACATGTAGTGCCATGCCTTGTGGGGGAGGACTAGGAGCGTCCCGTTTAGCGGCTAGCCATGGGCGTCTCATCAGTGAAGGCTTGCAGCTGTGCCTTGATGAGGGCGCCCTGTCATCGCGGGGTGCAGGACACACACACACACACACACACACACACACACTCACTCCCACACACTCACTCCCACACACTCACTACTTGTCCAACCCATGCTGCCAGGCAGGGATAGCTTGAAGACCTTGGGGCTGTCAGGGATGTGAGAGGGCAGCCTGGGACATGTAGTGCCATGCCTTGTGGGGGAGGACTAGGAGCGTCCCGTTTAGCGGCTAGCCATGGGCGTCTCATCAGTGAAGGCTTGCAGCTGTGCCTTGATGAGGGCGCCCTGTCATCGCGGGGTGCAGGACACACACACACACACACACACACACACACACTCACTCCCACACACTCACTCCCACACACTCACTACTTGTCCAACCCATGCTGCCAGGCAGGGATAGCTTGAAGACCTTGGGGCTGTCAGGGATGTGAGAGGGCAGCCTGGGACATGTAGTGCCATGCCTTGTGGGGGAGGACTAGGAGCGTCCCGTTTAGCGGCTAGCCATGGGCGTCTCATCAGTGAAGGCTTGCAGCTGTGCCTTGATGAGGGCGCCCTGTCATCGCGGGGTGCAGGACACACACACACACACACACACACACACACACACACACTCACTCCCACACACTCACTCCCACACACTCACTACTTGTCCAACCCATGCTGCCAGGCAGGGATAGCTTGAAGACCTTGGGGCTGTCAGGGATGTGAGAGGGCAGCCTGGGACATGTAGTGCCATGCCTTGTGGGGGAGGACTAGGAGCGTCCCGTTTAGCGGCTAGCCATGGGCGTCTCATCAGTGAAGGCTTGCAGCTGTGCCTTGATGAGGGCGCCCTGTCATCGCGGGGTGCAGGACACACACACACACACACACACACACACACACACACACACTCACTCCCACACACTCACTCCCACACACTCACTACTTGTCCAACCCATGCTGCCAGGCAGGGATAGCTTGAAGACCTTGGGGCTGTCAGGGATGTGAGAGGGCAGCCTGGGACATGTAGTGCCATGCCTTGTGGGGGAGGACTAGGAGCGTCCCGTTTAGCGGCTAGCCATGGGCGTCTCATCAGTGAAGGCTTGCAGCTGTGCCTTGATGAGGGCGCCCTGTCATCGCGGGGTGCAGGACACACACACACACACACACACACACACACACACTCACTCCCACACACTCACTCCCACACACTCACTACTTGTCCAACCCATGCTGCCAGGCAGGGATAGCTTGAAGACCTTGGGGCTGTCAGGGATGTGAGAGGGCAGCCTGGGACATGTAGTGCCATGCCTTGTGGGGGAGGACTAGGAGCGTCCCGTTTAGCGGCTAGCCATGGGCGTCTCATCAGTGAAGGCTTGCAGCTGTGCCTTGATGAGGGCGCCCTGTCATCGCGGGGTGCAGGACACACACACACACACACACACACACACACACACACACTCACTCCCACACACTCACTCCCACACACTCACTACTTGTCCAACCCATGCTGCCAGGCAGGGATAGCTTGAAGACCTTGGGGCTGTCAGGGATGTGAGAGGGCAGCCTGGGACATGTAGTGCCATGCCTTGTGGGGGAGGACTAGGAGCGTCCCGTTTAGCGGCTAGCCATGGGCGTCTCATCAGTGAAGGCTTGCAGCTGTGCCTTGATGAGGGCGCCCTGTCATCGCGGGGTGCAGGACACACACACACACACACACACACACACACACACACACACACACACACACACACACACACACTCAATAGCTTTGTTAATGTCGATACGTTAAATTTCTAACATTTACCTGTCGACCTATTAACTGTCTAGCTTTATTTAAGTCGATGTTCTAAGAGTCGACCTTTTATTTGTCGATCTAATATCTGTCTACCTTTGTTAATTTCGATATGTTAAATTTCTAACATTTACCTGTCGACCTATTAACTGTCTAGCTTAATTTAAGTCGATGTTCTAAGAGTCGACCTTTTATTTGTCGATCTAATATCTGTCTAGCTTTGTTAATTTCGATATGTTAAATTTCTAACATTTACCTGTCGACCTATTAACTGTCTAGCTTAATTTAAGTCGATGCTATAATCGTTCGATCTTTTAGTTGTCATACTATTTATATTGTCGGACTTCTCAATGTCGATATATGTTCCGTCTAGGATGCGTATGCCGAACACAATGGTATGTCTAACTTTATGAATCGATTAGTTACACGTCGTACTAATGTGTTTGTCGACTAAAATGACATCGACTTTAAACCCAAGTCTACCTTGTACATGTCGACCTAAACAGTCTGTCTATCTAGCGCTGCCGATCAAAGTGCTGTCTGCAAACACTACATCGATACCGCGTCCCAGACCCGTAAAATGCACAGCGCTGACAGGCAGGCGGCTTTACAGAGGAGGATTTGCCCAAATAGTCCCAGGATCAGCTCAGCATGTGAAGATGGCGCACAAACGCTGACAGGGGGTGAGGGACAGAGGCGTATCTAGGGTAGGGTGAGTGGGGCACGTGCCCTGGGCGCCTTGGCAGGCCCAGGAGAGGGGGGCGCCACCGGCGGCCAGGGCATCATGCCCCACTCGCCCCCGTCAACCCGAAATGTGAGGGGAGGAGAGAGTACTGTCTCTCCCCTCACCGCCACTGAAAGCCCTAGCAGCGCTGCTGTGTCTGGTCTCCGGCATTAGCCAATCAGAGCTTGCGGACCGGCTCCTGATTGGCTGCCGGTCCGCGAGCTCTGATTGGCTAGCAAACCGGTGCCAGACAGCCGCAGGAGACCTGGAGCGGTGAGGGGAAGGAGAGGCGCTGCGCTCTCCTCCCCTCACATATCAACAACAAGCGACCGGTGAGTGACTGGGGGGGGGGGAGGTGGCACAGTGGGGTATGTATCTGGCACCGAATGGGGCATGTAACTGGCACTGAGTGGGGCCTACCACTGTGGGGCATGTAACTGGCACTGTGGGGCATGTAACTGGCAGTGTGGGGCAATGTAACTGGCACTGTGGGGCATGTATCTGGCACTGTGGGGCAATGTTACTGGCACTGTGGGGCAATGTAACTGGCACTGTGGGGCATGTAACTGGCACTGTGGGGCAATGTAACTGGCACTGTGGGGCATGTATCTGGCACTGTGGGGCAATGTAACTGGCACTGTGGGGCAATGTATCTGGCACTGTGGGGCAATGTAACTGGCACTGTGGGGCAATGTAACTGGCACTGTGGGGCATGTATCTGGCACTGTGGGGTAATGTAACTGGCACTTTGGGGCAATGTAACTGGCACTGTGGGGCAATGTAACTGGCACTGTGGGGCATGTATCTGACACTGAGTGGGGCATGTATCTGGCACTGTGGGGCAATGTATCCGGCACTGTGGGGCATGTATCCGGCACTGTGGGGCATGTATCCGGCACTGTGGGGCAATGTAACTGGCACTGTGGGGCAATGTAACTGGCACTGTGGGGCATGTATCTGGCACAGTGGGGCATGTATCTGGCACTGTGGGGCAATGTAACTGGCACTGTGGGGCAATGTAACTGGCACTGTGGGGCATGTATCTGGCACTGAGTGGGGCATGTATCTGGCACTGTGGGCCAATGTATCTGGCACTGTGGGGCATGTATCCGGCACTGTGGGGCATTGTATCTGGCACTGTGGGGCAATGTAACTGGCACTGTGGGCCATTTTCAGTGGCCAAACCCCTTCTGGAACGTGGCCACATCCCTTCTGGAGCGTGGCCACGCCCATTTTTTCGGCGCACGCACATGCTTCTTTTTGTGTATGTTTTTTTTTTGGGGGGGCGCCATTTTCCATCTTGCCCTGGGCTCCGAAAACCCTAGCTACGCCTCTGGTGAGGGAGAGAGAGATATGCAGCTTCAGGGCGGGAACATTTACTCTAAATAGCGCCCTGGGGCTGGGAGAGGGGCTACAGGTCAGAGCCTTATCCCCTTGCTGGACTTCGCCACCGGGTACTGTGGGACATAGACAAACGTTTTTTTAGTAAAACCGACCTGTGCCCTTGCCCTGGTGGTCTAGTTGGGTCCCTGTACTGCCACAGTGTCCACGCCAGCGCACGCAGCCAGCCTCACACCGGCCGCGCCGGATCGCGATTTCTAGCAGGTCCCGCCTGGGGTACCCAGTTACCTCCTCCCGAAATGCGGCCACGTGATCCTGGAGAGCAGCGGTGGTGGGTGTGTGCCTGACTGAAGAAAACCGGAGCCTCCGCTGTAAGTACCCGGCAACCAGGGCGTGGGAGTATACAGCGCCGCTGGGGGAGGTGATGGAGCTGCAGCAGGAGATGTCTGACTGACATCTAACACTAACAGTGTCTCTGCTGCAGCCCTTAAAGTCTTCAAAATTCACTTAAAAAAGCTCTTCTGAGGGCTGTTCCAGGCACACTGCAGGCACCAACTACAAAACTGAGATCCTGTGCACGGAGGTGGGGTTATAGAGGAGGCGGCGCTATGCATTCTGGGAACAGTCAAAGCTTTTAGCCTGTTGGTGCCTCAGATCAAGATCCTACTCTACACCTGATGTTATTCCCTGTGGAACCGCAGCAGAAATTTTATTTTTGCTGTATGAATGACTGAAGGGTAGAAATGTTTTTCGCCAATGTATAAGCAATGACAATATATCTGAGATTGTCAAAGTTCTCATTTTCCACTTGCAATGTGAGCCCAGGAGGAATGTGATGAAAACAAAAAACTGGTCTTTTCTCAATACTACCTATGCGTGTCATTTGCATGTGGAATAGCATGTTGTGGCCACAACTTTTAGTTTGTTACTACCTAAAACATCAACCTCTGAGACTAATTCAGATCTGATCGGTGCGCTGCGTTTTTTGCTGCCCTGCGATCAGATAGTCGTAACCTACAGGGGAGGGTAAAATCGCTGTGCAAGTGTGCGTTCCTTTGTGTTGTAGAGCTGCACAAAAATCAGTTTGTGCAGTCTCTGCACAGCCCAGGACTTACTCTTCTAGTGCGATTGAATCCTGCTAATCAGACACCATCCCTGAAAACGCTTGGGCACGCCTGCGTTTTTCCGGACTCTCCCTGAAAACGGTCAGTTGCCACCCACAAATGGCCTCTTCCTATCAATCACCTTGCTAACGGCCGTGTGAATGGATCCTTCGCATCAACCCGGTCGATGACCGCCGATGACCGTTGTAGCCGTCCGACACGCCTGCGCATTGCAGTGCATACGCATGCACACTTCAGATCTGATCGCCCACTGTGCGAAAATGCAACCTTGCAATCAGATCTGAATTAGGCCCTCTATCTGTGTTTTAACCTTAACTGTTCCAGTTCCCGTCATCCCCATTGCTTATCTGTATGGAGCAGCATTGGTGCCACAGATTTCATAGCATACAGATATGTCATTTATGATAAAGGAACAATGTGTGGATTCTGGCGCAATACAGTGTCAGCCCAATCTAAATCCCCTAATAATCCGCCCAAAACAGATACAATAACAAGACAATATAACACAAGGTGAGGCTAGATCAAAGACGCCACTGAAAACAATATAAGGTAACCTACTCTAAGGTGGAAGGGATCGATCAAAGGCGCCACTGAAAACAATATAAGGTAACCAACTCTAAG
Source organism: Pseudophryne corroboree (assembly GCF_028390025.1). Classification (NCBI taxonomy): domain Eukaryota; kingdom Metazoa; phylum Chordata; class Amphibia; order Anura; family Myobatrachidae; genus Pseudophryne; species Pseudophryne corroboree. The sequence goes on from NW_026969767.1 coordinate 22,025, forward strand.
GTGGAAGGGATAGATCAAAGGTGCCACTGAAACCAATATAAGGTAACCAACTCTAAGGTGGAAGGAATAGGACAAATTCGCCACTAAAAACAATATAATGTAACCAACTCTAAGGTGGAAGGGATAAATCTTTCAAAAGACAAATATATATCATTTGTATCCCTGGGAATTCTTCAAATCTTTGTTTTTGTAGTCAATGTCACAAGTCCACAGATTCACATGAAAAGAGAAAAATTAAATGCAATGGGTGGTATAGTTTTAAACTTATGTACCAGTCTCGTGAATGTCCGGAAATGGAGCCCTAACGTGGTATACTTCTTGATAGATGACAGGGATAGAAACTCGCCACTACTTTGCAACAATGGAAGCTGTACCGAAACTCACATAGAGAATAATAGAAACATTTACATAACGGTATATTTAAACTTCACACCTGCATCATATGCAATAAAGGTATTCTGTTCAAAATGTGTGTACCCAACTCACAGCACAGCCGGCACAGCAGCACGCACCTGCATGTATGCTGTAAAAAACGAGTTTTATGGTAAGAACTTACCCTTGTTAAAACTCTTTCTGCGAGGTACACTGGGCTCCACAAGGAATGGACAATGGTGTAGAGTAGGATCTTGATACGAGGCACCAACAGGCTCAAAGCTTTGACTGTTCCCAGAATGCATAGCACTGCCTCCTATATCACCCCGCCTCCCTGCACAGGAGCTCAGTTTTTAGTTAACCAGTCCAATGCAGTAGCAGGAAAAGAGACGACAACGGTTAGTAGCCACAACACCGCATTCTCACGACAGGAGACGTGTCAGCGGCTAATGCCATACCAACCCAAAGTAGGCTAAGTGCGTCAGGGTGGGCGCCTTGTGGAGCCCAATGTACCTCGCAGAAAGAGTTTTAACAAGGGTAAGTTCTTACCATAAAACTCGTTTTCTGCTGCGGGGTACACTGGGCTCCACAAGGAATGGACAATGGGGATGTCCTAAAGCAGTTCCTTATGGGAGGGGACGAACTGTAGAGGGCACAAGAACCCGGAGTCCAAAGGAAGCATCCTGGGAAGCGGCAGTATCGAAGGCATAGAACCTTATGAACGTGTTCACAGAGGACCACGTAACCGCCTTGCACAATTGTTCAAGGGTCATACCATGTAGGGCCGCCCAAGAAGGTCCAACAGACCGAGTAGAATGGGCCTTAATGTGATCAGGAGCAGAGAGACCAGCCGCCTTCACATAAGCATGTGCAATCACCATTCTAATCCATCTGGCCAGAGTTTGCTTGTGGGCAGGCCAGCCCCGTTTGTGAAACCCAAACACAACAAAAAGAGAATCAGATTTCCTAAAAGAAGCAGTTCTCTTCACATAGATACGGAGAGCCCGTACCACATCCAAAGACCGCTCTTTGGGAGACAGATGAGGAGAAACAAGGGCCAGAAATACAATCTCCTGATTAAGGTGGAACGAAGAAAACCACCTTAGGTAGATTGCCGGGACGAGTCCAAAGAACCGCCCGGTCACGGTGAAATATCAGATATGGGGAACTACAGGACAAGGCACCCAGATCTGACACTCTTCTAGCTGAAGCAATAGCCAGCAGAAACACCACCTTAAGGGAAAGCCACTTAAGGTCAGCTGAACCAAGAGGTTCAAACGGAGACTCTTGTAACGCCTCCAAAACCACCGACAAGTCCCAAGGAGCCACAGGTGGGACATAGGGAGGTTGGATATGCAACACGCCCTGAGTAAAGGTATGCACATCAGGTAAGGTCGCAATTTTTCTCTGAAACCACACTGACAAGGCAGATATTTGAACCTTGAGGGAGGCCAGACGCAGGCCTAAGTCCAGGTCCTGCTGAAGAAAAGCCAATAACTTGGCTATACTAAACTTGGAAGCGTCATAATCGTTAGATGCGCACCAAACAAAGTAAGAATGCCAGACCCTATAGTAAATCCGAGCCGAAGCTGGTTTCCGGGCCCGCAACATAGTTTGAGTGACCGCCTCAGAAAACCCTTTAGCCCTTAAGACGGAAGCTTCAAGAGCCACGCCGTCAAAGACAGCCGGGCTAGGTCCTGGTAGACACAGGGGCCCTGAACGAGGAGGTCTGGGCATTGTGGAAGTAGAATTCGCTCTGACGATAGGCCTTGCAGGTCTGAGAACCAGTGCCGTCTGGGCCACACTGGAGCTATGAGAAACAGAATTCCTTTTTCTTGCTTGAACTTCCGAATTACCCTGGGCAGGAGTGACACTGGAGGGAACACGTACGGCAGCCGAAACCTCCACGGTACCGCCAGCGCATCCACGAATGCTGCTTGAGGATCCCTTGTCCTTGCTCCGAAGACCGGAACCTTGTGATTGTGTCGAGACGCCATCAGATCTACGTCTGGAAGGCCCCACCTCTCCACTAGGAGTTGAAACACTTCTGGATGGTGGCCCCGCTCGCCGGCATGCACATCCTGATGACTGAGAAAGTCCGCTTCCCAATTCAGGACTCCCGGAATGAATATTGCCGATATGGCCGGTAGATGGCGTTCTGCCCACTGTAGAATCCGTGAGACTTCATTCATTGCTAGGCGGCTTTGAGTGCCGCCCTGATGATTTATGTAAGCCACTGTCGTGGCGTTGTCCGACTGTACCTGAATAGGACGGTTCTGAATTAAATGCTGGGCTAGGTTCAAGGCATTGAAGACCGCCCGCAACTCCAGAATATTGATAGAGAGGAGGGACTCCTCCTTGGTCCACCGCCCCTGAAGGGAGTGTTGCTCCAGCACCGCACCCCAACCTCTTAGACTGGCATCTGTCGTCAACAGGACGCAGTCGGATATCCAGAACAGACGGCCCCTGCACAGTTGTTGGTCCCGGAGCCACCAGAGCAGCGACAGATGGACCTCCGGAGTCAATGAGATCATTTGAGACCTGATCCGGTGAGGCAGGAAGTCCCATTTGGCTAGAATCAGCCTCTGGAGAGGGCGAGAGTGAAATTGAGCGTACTCCACCATGTCGAATGCTGACATCATGAGGCCCAGCACCTGCATCGCCGAATGTATCGACACTTGCGGACACGATAGGAAGCAACGAATCCTGTCCTGAAGTTTCAGGACTTTCTCCTGAGACAGGAACAACCGCTGGTTGTGAGTGTCCAATAGTGCTCCCAGATGCACCATGCTCTGAGCAGGGATCAGGGATGACTTCTTCCAGTTGATGAGCCACCCGTGGGCTTGCAGAAACCGGACCGTCACATCTAGATGACGCAGGAGAAGTTCTGGGAAATTTGCCAGGATTAACAAGTCGTCCAAATATGGCAGTATCCTGACCTCTTGATGGCGGAGTAAAACCGTCATCACCGCCATGACTTTTGTAAAGACTCGCGGAGCCGTTATTAAACTAAAAGGTAACGCCCGAAACTGGTAATGGCAGTTGCCAATCGCAAATCTCAGGTATTGCTGATGAGACACTGCTATAGGAATATGCAGGTAAGCATCCTGTATATCCAGGGAGACCATGAAGTCCCCAGGTTCCAAGGCCAGAACTATACAGCGAAGGGTTTCCATCCGGAACTTGGAAACCTTCACAAACCTGTTCAATGCCTTGAGGTTGAGAATGGGCCGGGAGGACCCATTAGGTTTCGGGACTAGAAACAGCGGAGAATAGCACCCCCGGCCCCTCTGCGCAAGAGGCACCTGTACTACGACTCCTGTATCCAGGAGGGTCTGTACCACCGAATGTAGAGTATTTGCCTTTGTATTGTCCAACGGGATATCTGTCTGGCAAAATCGATGAGGGGGTCGGTTTTTGAAGGCTATGGCGTAACCTCGAGTGACGACTTCCCGTACCCAGGCATCTGAAGTGGTCTTCAACCATTCCTGGGTATACCCTAGAAGCCGGCCCCCCACCCTGGGATCCCCCAGAGGGAGGCCCGCCCCATCATGTGGCAGGCTTATATGTCTTGGAAGCTGGCTGATGGGCCGCCCAGGCTCTTTTGGGCTTAGGCTTACCAGGTTTGGAAGTGCGGGCCTGTTTGTTGTACGCCTGACCTTTTGCTTTACCTGATGGACGCAAGGGGCGAAAGGAAGTACCTTTAGCCTTTGACACAGAAGGAGCAGTACTTGGCAGACAGGCAGTTTTGGCAGCAGCCAAGTCAGCCACAATCTTACTTAAATCCTCCCCAAACAGAATATCTCCCTTAAAAGGGAGTACTTCCAGGGTTTTTCTACAGACCAGGATCTCAGCCACAATATCCGGCGAGCCAGGACTGACGTAGTAGAAGCCTTGGCTGCCAGGATACCGGCATCAGAAGCCGCCTCTTTAATATAACGAGAAGCTGTGACAATATAAGACAAGCATTGTCTAGCATGGTCAGAGGAGATTTTAGCATCTAACTCCAAGGCCCATGCTTCAGTGGCCTCTGCAGCCCAAGTAGCTGCAATAGTGGGCCTTTGTGGAGCACCCGTGAGGGTATAGATCGCTTTCAGACAACCCTCCACACGTTTATCCGTAGGCTCTTTTAGAGACGTGACGTGGTGACCGGTAGAGCTGAGGAAACCACCATCCTAGCCACATGTGAGTCCACTGGAGGAGGCGTTTCCCAATTCTTAGACAGCTCCGGCGCGAGGGGATAGCGAGCCAGCATCTTCTTTTGAGGCACAAACTTCGTACCCGGGTTTTCCCAGGGTTCCTGACGTAGATCAATTAGGTGGTCAGAGTGAGGTAAAACTTGTTTAATCACCTTCTGATGCTTGAAACTATCTGGTTTCTTAGGAGGAACAGATGGCTCGGGATCAACCGTAATCTGTAAAATTAACTTAATAGCCTCCAAAAGATCAGGAACATCCACATGTGAACCACCCTCCCCATCAGCCGTATCTGAGTCAGAAGCTGTGGGGTCAGTGTAAGTGCCGTCTTCATCCGACGAGGTGTCAGTGACAGCAGTGGATTGTGAGGAGACAAGCGCTCGCTTAGAGGACCCCTTGGACGTAGGCGAGCGACGGTCAGACTTTTTAGTAGTCAGGGACTAGTTCAACTTCTTTATTTGAGCAGATAAATCGTCCGCTCACGGCGGGTTAGCTGCAGGGACCACAAACGGTTGTACCGGCATTGGGGGTCCCATAGGGGGTGTTAGTTTATGAACTAGCGTATGCAGAAGCGTGGAAAAAGCAGCCCATGGCGGGTCATTATTTGCCCCCGTTGCCACAGTCCCACTGGGGGGCAAGGAGCCCCCAGAACTAGAGCCCAAAGCTGCTATATTCTCCTCATAGGTATCTGCGGCTTCACCAACACCGGCAGTGTGTTCAGCCCCAGAACTGTTACCCTCAGAAGCAGACATGATATAACTTGCAGTATCAGGTAACACAGTACAATTTGTCAGCAGCACAATACCTCTAGCCCAAACCCCTGCGCAGTGTAGTCAGCACCAGCAGAGATAAAGGAGAGATATTGTGACTAAATCACATAGAAAAATATGTAATACAGTATATCTTTGTGAAAATCCTATATTAGATAAAACCTGACGCACCAAGCCCCCTCAGGTTATAGAATATAGGGATAGCAAGTTGAGTGAAAGACACGAAATGGACACCACTCAGCTATCAAATGCACACACAAATAGTCACAGTTTGTACAATGCAGAGGTTATTACTAACAATAATACTGCACTGGACTAGCTTACACAGCTATATAACAATAGATATAACAGTACACAGTAAGAACTGGATGTATATCACAGGGTAATTGTACTAGGAAACCCTGACTAAATGCACTCTTTCTTAACTAACACTGACTAAAAAAGGCAGGTAGAATACTTAAGTGTCTTGTAAAGTCACAGCACTGACAACCAGGTGGCTTTACATAGGAGGATTTGCCCAAGCATTTCCAGGAACAGTGAGCTGAGAGATAATGGTGCTGCAGACACTGCCAGGGAGTGAGGGAGAGACAGATATGCAGCTCCAGGGCGGGAACATTTGCAGAAAATGGCGCCCTGGAGCTGGGGGATTGGCTTCAGGTCCAAGCTCTACCCCCCTGCTGGCAAAACCACCGGGTACTGCGGGCTCTAATAAAACGGTTTATAGAGAAAACCTGACCTGTCCCATGCCCTGGTGATCTAGTGGGATCGCCTGTACTGCCACAGTGTCCACCGCCAGCGCGCGCGGCCCGCCTCCCACTGACCGCGCCGGATTGCGGAAAAGACCGGGTCCCGCAAGCGGGACCCACTTACCACCTCCCGAAGCACGGCCACGCGATCCCGGAGAGCCCCCGTCGTGTGTGCCTGACAAGAAGAAAACCGGAGCCTCCTGCTGTAGTTATCCGGCAACCAGGGCTCAGGAGTGTACAGCGCCGC
>NW_026969768.1:347500-425000 GCF_028390025.1 Pseudophryne corroboree
ATAATAATAATCTTTTAAAAAATATATAAATAATACTTGTGCCTCCAAAAAAGACAAACCAAGTACCTAATCCCTTCTAATATAAATAGATATGCTATTACCCCAAAAAAATATTATTTTTTATTAGATTCCGCCTGCAAAGTGTGGCGGATTGAAAATGACGAATTTACTGTTTAAAAGCACTGTTGTCGAATTTACAAACTTCAATTGAATATACTTTTGTTGAATTGCCGCATTTGTACCATTGCAGAAAAGTCGAATTTGTCAAATGTCGAATTTTAAAAAGTCGAATTTTGAAAGGATGCAAGAATAGGCCCCGCCCCCTTCTTCACATCAGCCGTCCCCTTCTACCCCTGTACCTTGCTCTCTCCTGTCTGTGCTCTCTCCCGTCTGTAGGACTAGGCCCCGCCCCCTTCTTACCCTCCAGTGACTGCTCTCTCCTGACAAGTGGACCAGGCCTGCCCCCTACACGCTGCTGGTGTCTTCATTGTTACTTGGTCTGGAGCTCCGTTGGGGAGAGAACTCACGTGAGCTCATTAAGAATGAGGAACTGGGATGTTTTAATTTTATTGTGAGTAGTGTAGTGTGGTGATGTAGTATGTTGTATGGGGGGTATAGTGTAACTATGAAGTGCAGCATATGGGAGGGCTATAGCATAGTGATGTAGTGTGGCATATGGGGGGTGGTAGCGCATAGGCGTGCGTACAGGGGGTGCCTGGTGCGCACAGGCACTCCCTAATGTCCAGCACCGCTGCACGCCACGCTTGCTGTGGCACAGTGATCGCTGAGTGTGTGATCGGTGGAGCCTAGCCTGTAGCTCATTTCCGTACCTCCCACCACCGCTGCGCCCGCCCCCCCTCTGCCTGCTGCTAATACTATGCTGAGTGCATTCGTCGGCGGCCTCACTGGGGGGACTGGTGTCACCTTGCAATGTGACGTGGTGATGTCCGCCTATGCTCTCCTCCCGCCCACCCGTGCTTTCCTCCCGCTGCGGTCTCTCAGTCCTAGTGTGCCGCGGCTGCCACACCACTAGCAGTGTTCCTCTAGGGGGGACTGGGAGCCGCCGGCAGACACATTCTGCTGAGACTTACTTGTCAGTGCGGGTTCCGGATGGCAGGCGGCGGGTGGGAGGGCAGACGGGGAGCAGGTGTCACAAGGAGTGTGTGGGTAACTAATTCACAATACTTCCGCTCAACGTGGCACTGCTGGTCCTTCATCTCCCATGTCTCTTCACCAGGTGGCGGGCGGCCCGGAAATTAAGTGATGTGTTGTGCAGCAGTCAGTGTGAAGTGACTGTGAGTAACACTGATGGTGCTGATGATGCTGCTGCAGAATCGGGAAGCAATTAATTCATAAATATAATGTACTCAGTGTATTATACATACATAAACATGTACATACGTGTATTTGTGTATACATGTATATACATGAGTGTGTGTGCATATATATATATATATATATATATATATATATATACAGCCAGTTCCCAGGAACAAAAGTCCTCCCCCGCTTCCGCTAAGTCCACAGCATGACGCTGGGGCTCCACTGGTGGAGCCAGGTGCGGTGGGGGCCCGTCTCAAGTGCTTCAGCAATCAGTGGGCTTGCTCACAGGTGGATCCCTGGATTCTACAAGTAGTGTCTCAGGGATTCAAGCTGGAATTCGAGACGTCTCCCCCTCGCCGTTTCCTAAAATCTGCCTTGCCAACATCTCCCTTGGACAGGGAGGCTGTGATAGAGGCAAATTCACAAGCTGTATTTGCAGCAGGTGATAGTCAAGGTACCCCTCCTTCAACAAGGAAGGGGTTACTATTCCACAATGTTTGTGGTACCGAAACCGGACGGTTCGGTGAGACCCATTTTAAATTTTAAATCTTTGAACACGTATATAAAACGGTTCAAGTTCAAGATGGAATCGCTCAGGGCGGTTATCTCAAGCCTGGAGGAAGGGGATTACATGGTATCACTGGACATCAAGGATGCTTACCTGCATGTCCCCATTTACTCTCCTCACCAGGAGTACCTCAGATTTGTGGTACAGGACTGTCATTCTGCGGCGGGACTGCCGCATTCTAGATCAGTAAAAGCCCATTCCACGAGGAAGGTGGGCTCTTCTTGGGCGGCTGCCCGAGGGGTCTCTGCTTTACAACTTTGCCGAGCTGCTACTTGGTCGGGGTCAAACACATTTGCAAGATTTTACAAGTTTGACACCTGGCTGAGGAGGACCTAGAGTTCGCTCATTCGGTGCTGCAGAGTCATCCGCACTCTCCCTCCCGTTTGGGAGCTTTGATATAATCCCCATGGTCCTTACGGAGTCCCAGCATCCACTTAGGACGTCAGAGAAAATAAGATTTTACTCACCGGTAAATCTATTTCTCGTAGTCCGTAGTGGATGCTGGGCGCCCATCCCAAGTACTTGTACATAGTTATTGTTAACAAAAGGGTTATTGTTGAGAGCCATCTGTGCAGAGGCTCCGTTGTTGTCATACTGTTAACTGGGTATAATATCACGAGTTGTACGGTGTGATTGGTGTGGCTGGTATGAGTATTACCCGGGATTCAAAATCCTTCCTTAGTGTCAGCTCTTCCGGGCACAGTATCCTAACTGAGGTCTGGAGGAGGGTCATAGGGGGAGGAGCCAGTGCACACCAGGTAGTCCTAAAGCTCTCTTTAGTTGTGCCAAGTCTCCTGCGGAGCCGCTATTCCCCATGGTCCTTACGGAGTCCCAGCATCCACTACGGACTACGAGAAATAGATTTACCGGTGAGTAAAATCTTATTTTATATATATATATATATATATATATATATATATGACTTGGGGTTTGTTTTATTAGATAGAGCATGTCCCTGTGAAGTGCCTTTTGGGGTTGTGGTTTTTCAGAAAGTTACAGGTTTTTTTTAATTAAGAGAAATATGCCCCATTATAGAGATCGGGCATTTCAATTTGTTGCGCCTGCGCAGTGGCCGCCAGCAGGGGGTGTACTAGAGTGCCTTCTCTTGAGAGCCGCAATATGGCCGCCTTCTCCCCGGTTATTCTGTAAATAGGAAAATAACCTCACAGGTTCACATAGGGCAGAGTTGCCACTACTAGTGCAGGGCTGTAACTTACAGTACTAAGGAAAAGCCATATACTAAAGCTGCACGGTGACCTCACCCCTCTCAGAGACACCAGGGCGCAGCACACTGGTGCACACACCTGTTAGCTCAGGGCAGCACTATAGGACCCTCCTGTAATGCTGTGCTGGCGGCGTGTAGTGATCAGGGCACTGGGAGACTGGCTGGCTGGTCTCCGTCTCTGCTGCCTATAGAACTTCCACCTCTGTTATATATCAGGGCTGCTCTCCTGTTATGATTCCAATACTCTGGTCTGGGGATATCTTATAGCAAGGACCTGAGTACTGGAACGTAATGCTTGGAAAGGGAGTGGGAACGGGAATATCCCCTGGCGCCCTATCTCCGTTGTCTCGTCCGTGCTGTCAGAAATCTCTTGCGAGACTATGGTTGCTTGGGCCCATGGCAGCCGCGTTTGAAGGGCGGATTACGTCTGCCCAACTCCGATGCCCCCTCAGGTCTTAATGGGAGACAAAGAGAAATCCGAGACAGGGTGATAACAAGGGGCCCTCTACTAAACAACAAAGCCAGGGGCTCAAAACTAACTTTAAACTAGAGTATGTGCGGAAAACCGCCAGGGAAAAGGACAACCAAAATACCCACTTGTCCACTCTTCTACCCGGCACCGGCGAGTTCCGGAGAGGAGTGTGGGAGCGTAAACCTCCGCAAATGCACCAACACAGAATACAAAATAAAGCGGCCTAGGCCGCAGCACGCGGCAGAGCCGCCACTCACGAAAACCACACGAGATCCTCTAGCGACTGTTGCGGGTAAATGAGGACTGGAAGACTCCTTGGGAAGAGATGACAACACTAAGATTCAGGAACTCTGAGGACAGGAATGACCGGACACAGCAGAACTGGAACAGACGTCAGCAAACCAAAGCAGCATGCAGGAAGCTATTACCGGCGTCTGTGTGAAGCACTGAGAAGGTATTTAGCAGGGAGTCCTTCAATCAGAAGTTCAGAGCCTGATTAGCACAATGCCGTGCAGCTGCCTTGCTGCACGACCAGAAGACAAGTGTGTGTGTGTAGTTCACTTGATTGACCCTGCAAGGGGAGCGCAGTCCGTCCGTGGCGTCCCCGTTGCTAGGGTCCAGGCGGCTCAGCGCGCCCGGCGTCCTAGCACGCTCGGCGTCCCTAGTTGCTAGGCGCCGGGCCGCGAGGACATCGCGGACCACGGCGCCTAACACCTGTGTGTTCTCTTCCTCTCCTACCTCACACTGGAACTGGCCGCCCAGAGAACGAGAGGGCAGCGGCTGACATCAGAGAGGGTGCAGCAATCTGTGTGGGCAGAGCCCCTCACAGCAAGGTGTCCTTATGCTGTGCCCCGTGTAATCACTGTGATCCATACAGACTCACCCTGGTATGCTCTCTATTATTTATTTTTTTACACTGCGGCATGCTCGAGGGAAGGGAGCAGGCACCACCCCACCGCCACTACTCCTCCGCCAGCATCACTGCCGAGCCGGTCAGTGTTCCGGCGGCAATGAGCAGTAGGCAGCCACCAGCAACAACAGTCAGGAAGCTGTTACTCCCGGCAGCAGTAGCGTCAAGCTGCAATTCAGCCAGCGGCACGATGATCCGGGAGACAGTGGCAGCACAGGGAAGCAGTACCCCCTCCAATCGCAGCACCAACTAGGAGAGTGAGGCAGCAACCTGCCCCCAGCAGCAGCACCACCCTGATGATAGGTAAGATGCATTTTGGTGTCACAAGAAGGTGGCCGGAGTAGTGGCTGGCTGTGGTCACACCCCGGGGAAAAGTGATAGTGATTTCAGTGTTCCCTTGTGCGGGGATTGGATGTGTAGATGTATGGAGGCTATGTATGTATAGATGTGAGCGGCAGTGTGCGGATGTATGAGAGCGGCAGTGTGCGGATGTATGAGAGCGGCAATGTACGGCTGTATAACTGCGTCGGTGTGCGGCTGTATGAGTGCGATGGTGTGCGGCTGTATGCGTGCGGCGGTGTGCGGCTGTAAGAGTGCGGTAGTGTGCGGCTGTAAGAGTACGGCTGTAAGAGTACGGCTGTAAGAGTACGGCTGTAAGAGTACGGCTGTAAGAGTACGGCTGTAAGAGTGCGGGGTTGTACGGATGTATGAGAGCGGGGTTGTACGGATGTATGAGAGCGGGGTTGTACGGATGTATGAGAGCGGCAGTGTATGGATGTATGAGAGCAACAGTGTACAGTTGTGTGAGAGCGGCAGTGTGCGGATGTATGAGAGTGGCGGTGTACGGATGTATGAGAGCGGCAGTGTATGGATGGCAGCGTCATAGGGAGGGATGTCGGAATGCTGTTATAGGGTTCCTAATACAAAATGCCACGTTGGGCTTGATGGGCAGGTAGTGCGGCAAGCACACCCAAATTGGCATTTGACGTCGCCTGCAGTCCACACTGTTGTGAGGAGTCAGAGTTAATTTTGACTGTGTAGTGACCTACCGCCCGTCCCCTCCTCGCATCTGAGCAGCAGGTCAGGCTCTTATTTTCTTTTTAATCAGGAGAGGCCGAGTGAACTGTGAGCAGGGGGGCAGAGCTACATGGGACCCAGAGGGGCTGCTGTGCTGTCAGAGAGGGAGAGGAAGAGAGAGATGAAGCTACTGCAGATCCCCAGCTGATTGTGAGGTGCCGGGTTGAAGGGTGATGTGATCACCCTTCTCCCTCGCTGCCGCTGGGGACCGCATCTAGGCTTCCTCCATCGAGGGCATGCGGCGCAGCAGTGGGCAGCGTGTAATGAGTTTGTCTGACTCATTATACTGCTGCCTGTTGTGGACACCTCCGTCCGTACGGACTGGTGTACATGCCCAGCACAGAGGTGACAGTGTTGGTGGAAGTGCTGCCCAGTTCTGACCCTGCAGGCCTCCCTGATCTGACTGCGGCCGCTGCTACTGCTGCGGCCCGAAACCCCTGCCGGTCCCCTCCATAGACTTCTGCCTGTCCAGCGCTGAGGTACTAGGGGTATCCCAGCTGCGGGAAGGGTATGTCTCTGGCTTTCTCTCCGGCAGGGGAAGGTGACAGCGGCGGAGGAAGTGTTGCCCACCCCAGACACTGCAGGCCTCCCCGATCCAGCTGCGGCCACAGCTGATGCTGCCAGAACCCCCTGCTGGTCTCCTTTGTTGACTGCCGCATGGCCAGTGCTGAAGTACTGGGGGTAGGCCAGCTACGGGAAGAGTGTCTCTGCCTCGGGCTCTCTCTCTCTGTCAGGGGAAGGAAGGGCTGATTCTCTGGCACAACAGGGAGGGCTAGGCTGCAGGAACACAGCACTGGAAGAAACAGGAGGCCGAACTCATGACCAAAAAGTGAGCAGTGCAGTGATCAGCCCCCTAGTCTTTCCCTCTCTCTGGGTGCAGAGCTGTATTCTACAGAGAGAGCTGGGATGGGAAGAAGGGGAACGGCACCTGACACACACATACACGCGCGGCACCTGACACACACATACACGCGCAACACCTGACACACACACATACACGTGCGGCACCTGACACACACACACGTAGCATCAGACACAATAAAATAAACATGCAGCACCTGACCCACACATACACGCGCAACACCTGACACACACACATACACGTGCGGCACCTGACACACACACACACACACGTAGCATCAGACACAATAAAATAAACATGCAGCACCTGACCCACACATACACGCGCAACACCTGACACACACACATATACAAGTGCGGCACCTGACACACACACGTACCATCAGACACAATAAAATAAACATGCAGCACCTGACACATGCATATACACGCAGCACCTGACACATGCATATACACGCAGCACCTGACACATGCATATACACGCAGCACCTGACACATGCATATACACGCAGCACCTGACACATGCATATACACGCAGCACCTGACACATGCATATACACGCAGCACCTGACACATGCATATACACGCAGCACTTGACACATGCATATACACGCAGCACCTGACACATACATATACACGCACACCATCAGACACACACATACACACGCAGTGCCTTACTCACACACACATGTACACGCGCAGCACCTGACGCACACACATGTACACGCGCAGCACCTGACGCACACTCATGTACACACGCAGCACCTGACGCACACTCATGTACACGCGCAGCACTTAATGCACACTCATGTACACGCGCAGCACCTGACGCACACTCATGTACACGCGCATCACCTGACACAGACATACGTATTCATGCACAGCACCAGACATACACTTGTACACACGCGGAGCACCTGATACTCACACACATATACACCCGCCACACCTGACACACACACACACACGTGCGGCAGCTGACGCATACATACGCACCATCAGACACACTCATATATACACGCAGCACCTGACACACACATACACACAGGAGCTGACACACACATACACAGGCAGCACCTGACACACACACACATATACACGCGCAGCACCTGACACCACGCACTCACACGTACAAGCAATGCATTTCACGCCTACCTCCAGCCTCAGTTACAGGCTGCTGCCGCCTACCCCCCTCCCTGCATCAGCTGCAAAGGCAGCAAAATATTTTGACCAAAGTCTAAAGGCCCGTACACATTAAACGATGTCGCTCTGTGAGCTACATCGTCTAATGTTTCCCCTCCCGGGCCGGCCGGCGGCCGACTATACACACTGAGCGATATGACCGCTCATATCGCTCAGTGACGTCATGCCCCCGCCAGCCCTGCATGAAGGTCGTGGACGACAGTCCACATCCTTCCTGCATGCCCTACCGACAGCGAAGATTGTTGCCGACCCGCGGGGCCGCGCATCGTTTGTCGCTGGCTGCATACACACTTAACGATAAAATGAGCGACGTCGCTCATTAAATCGTTAAGTGTGTACGGACCTTAAACAATTTGGTTTGGTTAATAAAATAATTTTGCACAGAACAGTGATGTTATACGAACATTTTCATTAAACATTTAAAAAATCAAATGTTTATTCTTACAGTGAAATTTTACATTTCTGAATAAAAAAAATAAATGTAAAAAAAGCGATGAAATTCCATAGACAAAAAACCTTACGGTTTCACATGTCCCATTAAGGCTTCTTAGACATGATCGAAATTTCAGAAGCCTGTTGTAACTCTTCCACTCAAACTCCAAAAAGCAATGAAATTCCGATCATTAAGGCTGACGCCTTAATGGACGTGTTCCTTGCGCAATACAGATATGGTATGCCATCACAGCCTGTGGGTAAGTGCAGATTCAGCACTCTCACATAGTGAGATTGCTGTCACTCACACAATGGTGGAGCTGCTAATTCACAGATTTGTGTGCTCATTGGAATACACACATGCAGTCTATGCAACTGAAGGTCTGAGCGGAAGACAACGCTGCTCAGATGAGGTAAGAGTGTTGTTGATTGGAGGGAGGAGAGCGGTGTGGATGGGGGAACAGAAGTGTGTGGATAGAGGGAACACTAAGCAGCACTAATGGGGGGGACAGAGAAACACGGGGTAATTCAGACCGCAGCAGCAGCAGCGATTGCAGTCCGAATTAGTTTGTGAGGTGCGCACGTGCAATGGCCGCACTGCGCGTGCGTACCCCAGGAGCCCAGTGAGATGCTATCACCCTGCCTGATTGATAGGCAGAGGTGGTTGCGGGGAAGGAGGGGGGCGTGCAAACAGCGTTAGAATGCCATTGGCAGGGCATGGTCTGCACAACGGAGGCGTTTCCGGACCACTGGGGGGTGGGCTGTGGCGGTTATCCCCCTGCCAAGAGCGCAGGATCCACTAAATTTATCTTCAGGATGTCAGCTACATGAATAGGGTAAGAGTGGTGTGGATAGGGGGTAGATTAAGCAGCAAGTATGGGAAGGGAGACAGAGCGGTGCAGATGGGGGAAATAGTGCAGATGGGTTGAAAACACTGGCATGGATGGGTAGAAAACTGGTGCAGATGGGAGAGAAGACAGTGTGCCATGTACTGGAGGAGGCAGAGTGACGTTGAAGAAGGAAACACTGAGCAGCACAGAGAGAAGGAAACGGTGGTACAGACAATGCACAGGTGGGGAAAGACAGATGGTACAGATAAGTTAGTACAGACTAGCACAGATGGGAGAACACAGCAGTAGGGATTGGGGAAGACCGGGCAGCATGGGGGTGTATAGGGGAAGTAAGTGTAGATGCATAGACCGTAGATGGGGTATTATAGTTTAGCAATTAACCAAGATGTTTGAGGGAGCTAAATGTGTATACTAAGTGAGATGGATGTATGGAGTTAGAAGGATGTTGTAACAAGGTGGCTTTGTTGTGTTGACTGAATGGGATGGTTGTGGGCACTGTGTGGGATGGGAGCACCACAAAACTGCTCAGACCTTCAGTTGCATAGACTGCATGTGTGTATTCCAATGAGCACACAAATCTGTGAATTAGCAGCTCCACCATTGTGTGAGTGACAGCAATCTCACTCTGTGAGAGTGCTGAATCTGCACTTACCCACAGGCTGTGATGGCATACCATATCTGTATTGCGCAAGGAACACGTCCATTAAGGCGTCAGCCTTAATGATCGGAATTTCATTGCTTTTTGGAGTTTGAGTGGAAGAGTTACAACAGGTTTCTGAAATTTCGATCATGTCTAAGAAGCCTTAATGGGACATGTGAAACCGTAAGGTTTTTTGTCTATGGAATATATATATATATATATCACAAACATATATGATTCATACATATATCACACACACATACATGATACATACATGAGAAAGACCTGGGATGGTGATGAGGCCAGGGCCCCCTGCTGATGTTGCGTTGAGGAAGGCAGTGTTCCAGGGCGGATGCCAGTCGGGGAGAGCGCCGCGCAGCCCGGGAAAAATACTGCTGAGGAGCTACATCTGGAAGAGCCCCTGGGAGGGAGAGTGCCACATGCCCCATCCTGCGCGGCAGACTCTGCAGGCCTGCACATGGGAAGGGAGGTCTCTGGCCACACATACTCACCCTTCTGCTGAAGCCCCGCTGCTGTCCCCATCAGCGATCTCCAGCGGGGAGCGGGGCCAGGATGAACCTCAACCTGTGAGAACTATCTTCATGATCAAGAGATCTCATATGCAAGATAAGTATGTGTTGGGATAGGGCTGGGGAGGGCGGCTGCTCGGGCACACCCCCGTCAAGTTAAGGAGATTTAACTGAGGAAGCACAAGGGAACTCTCGTCTGGGGACAACAACTGCAGGGAGACCACATCTTTTCAGATGAACATGGGAGGGCAGAAGGCTGCCTAATACTGAAGCACCCTCAGACATTAAACCATATGCAACAACTATTGCAAGCATTCCTGGGGGAAGTTCTGCAGCAGACGGATTTGCATACGGTGATGTCATCCAAGCAGTGGGCCAAAGTTGGCTGGAACCCTCATCTGTATATGAAAAGAGAAAAGGGGCATGCAGGGCATGGCGGCCTTTTGCGGCGCTTGGATAACCCCAAGTTTGCATTAAACACCCCCACCCTCCTTCGGTGTGGGGCTCATGTTGGCCATGCCCAAGCCCCTGAAGCATTCAAGCTGATTTCTTGCAGCAGCTGGGCACTGTAACAGCTTCAGAGCTGCTCTACAAGACAAGTAAAAGGGTGTGGGCCCTGCAGCACCACCTGTAGTTTGCATACACACATATATAGGACAGCATCTCTTATATGCCCCAGGGTCAATAAAATAGTATCCTTGTCTAGGCTATCCATCCCCTCAGATAAGGTATTTGTCCATGCCGCTACAGCACTACACACCCAGGCCGACGCAATTGCCGGTCTGAGTAAGGTACCTGAATGTGTATAAATGGACTTCAGGGTAATCTCCTGTTTGCGGTCAGCACACTCTTTGAGGGTAGCCGTATCCTGGGACGGGAGGGCTACCTTCTTGGATAAGCGTGTTAATGCTTTGTCCACCCTAGGGGAGGATTCCCATCGTAACCTATCCGTTGATGGGAAAGGATACGCCATAAGAATCCTTTTGGAAATCTGCAGTCTTTTATCTGGAGATTCCCAAGCTTTTTCACATAACTCGTTCAGCTCGTGTGAGGGGGGAAAGGTTACCTCAGGCTTCTTTCCCTTGTACATATGTACCCTCTTGTCAGCGACAGGGGGTTCCTCTGTGATGTGCAAAACATCTTTTATTGCCATAATCATAAATCGAATGGATTTTGCCAATTTTGGCTGTAACTTTGCATCATCGTAATCGACACTGGAGTCAGAATCCGTGTCGGTATCTGTGTCAACAATCTGGGATAGTGGGCGCTTATGAGACCCTGACAGTCCCTGCAACATAGGATCAGGCATGGGTTTAAATCCTGACTGTCCCAAAGCTTCTGCCTTGTCTAATCTTTTGTGCAATGAGTTTACACTAGCATTTAAAACATTCCACATATCCATCCAATCAGCTGTCGGCGGAGACACCACATTCATTTGCTCCCGCTCCTCTCTAATATAGCCTTCTTCCTCAGACATGTCGACACACGTGTACCGACACACTACACACACAGGGAATGCTTTTTCTGAAGACAGTTTCCCCACAAGGCCCTTTGGAGAGACAGAGAGAGAGTATGTCAGCACACCCCCCAGCGCTATATAACCCAGGAATAAAACAGTAACTTAATGTTTGCCCAGTAGTGCTGCTGTATGTAATTTGCGAATTATGTGCCCCCCCCCCCTCTTTTCAACCCTCTTGTCTAACGTGGTATAAGCAGGGTAGAGTCCGGGGAGCTTCCTCTCAGCGGTGCTGTGGAGAAAAAATGGCGCTGGTGAGTGCTGAGGGAGAAGCCCCGCCCCCTCGGAGGCGGGCTTCTGTCCCGCTTAAACTGTAAAATTGGTGGGGGCTTATACATATATAAAGTGCCCAGCTGTATATATGTTATATTTTTGCGAAAGAGGTTTATATTGCTGCCCAGGGCGCCCCCCCTGCGCCCTGCACCCTTACAGTGACCGGAGTACGTGAGGTGTATGGGAGCAAAGGCGCACAGCTGCAGTGCTGTGCGTTACCTCAGTGAAGATCATGAAGTCTTCTGCCGCCTCTGAAGTCTTCTTTTCTTCTCATACTCACCCGGCTTCTATCTTCCGGCTCTGCGAGGGGGACGGCGGCGCGGCTCTGGGACTGACGGCGAGGGTGAGATCCTACGTACCAATCCCACTGGAGCTAATGGTGTCCAGTAGCCTAAGAAGCAGGACCTTGCAACTCAGATAGTAGGACTGCTTCTCTCCCCTCAGTCCCTCGATGAGGGAGTCTGTTGCCAGCAGTGCTCCCTGAAAATTAAAAACCTAACAAAATACTTTCTGTCAGAAAGCTCAGGAGAGCTCCTGAAAAGCACCCAGTCTCCACTGGGTACAGTATCAAACTGAGGTCTGGAGGAGGGGCATAGAGGGAGGAGCCAGTGCACACCCAGAACTAAAGTCTTTCTTAAAGTGCCCATGTCTCCTGCGGAGCCCGTCTATCCCCATGGTCCTTACGGAGTCCCCAGCATCCTCTAGGACGTTAGAGAAAATAGGATTTTAATACCTACCGGTAAATCCTTTTCTCTTAGTCCGTAGAGGATGCTGGGCACCCGTCCCAGTGCGTACTGTGTCTGCAGTTATTAAATGGCCCTTAACTCCAGAACATTTATGTGGAGATGAAAACATCCAAGGAAGACTTGACCATCTTCCTTGGATGTTTTCCCTCTGTGTGACTGCTCTCCAGCCTCGGAGGGTTGCATCCGTGGTCCCTAGGATCCCGTCCTGGATCCCGAACCATCGCCCCTCTAGGTGGTGAGAACTGTGCAGCCACCAATGGAGTGAGATTCTGGTCTTGGAAGACAGGATTATCCTCCGGTGCATGTGTAGGTGGGATCCGGACCACTTGTCCAACAGGTCCCACTGGAACACTCTGGCATGGAACCTGCCAAACTGAATGGCCTCGTAGGCCGCAACCATCTTCCCCAGCAACTGAATGCATTGATGGATTAACACTCTTGCTGGTTCCAGAATTTGTTTGACCAGACTCTGGATCTCCAGAGCCTTTCCACTAGAAGAAAACCTCTTCTGTGTCCAGTATCACTCCCAAAAACAACAACCGCGTCATTGGGACCTACTGCGATTTTGGCAAGTTTAGGAGCCAACCATGTTGTTGAAGAACTGTCAGGGAGAGTAGATGTTTTGCACCAACTGGTCCCTGGATCTCGCCTTTATCAGGAGATCATCCAAGTACGGGATAATTGTGACTCCTTGCTTGCGAAGGAGGACCATCATTTCCGCCATCACCCTGGTGAAAATCCTCGGAGCCGTGGACAGACCAAACGGCAACGTCTGAAATTGGTAATGACAATCCTGAATTGCAAACCTCAGGTAGCTTGATGCAGTGGCTAAATGGGAACATATAAGTAGGCATCCTTTATGTCTACCAAAACCATGAAATCTCCTTTATCCCCCGGACTGGACATCACTACCCTGAGAGATTCCATCTTGAAATTGAATTTCTTTAGGTAGAAATTAAGGGATTTCAGATTTAAGATTGGTCTGACTGAGCCGTCCGGCTTCTGGACCACGAAGAGGCTTGAATAAAAACCTTCTCCCTGCTGACTAAGGCTGATTTGAACAATCGGTGAGGGGGAACGTCTTGAAACCCCAGTTTGTACCCTTGGGACACTATTTGTAAAACCCACGAGTCCGAATGAATCTAGAACTGACTGAAGAGTTTTAGACGTGCCCCCCACTGGTGCGGGCTCCTGCAAGAGAGCCCCAGCGTCATGCAGTGGATTTGGCAGAAGCAGAGGACGATCTCTGCTCCTGCGATCTTGAAGAGGCTACAGACCTCTTCCCTCTTTTCCTTCCTCTACCTGCAAAGAAAGTGGAATCTTAACTTCTTGCTTATCTATTGGGCCGAAATGACTGCGTCAGATAATGATGCGTCTTCATCCGTTGAGAGGGAACATAGGGCAAGAAGGATGACTTACCTGCGGGAGCTGCCGAGATCAAATTAACTAGGCCGTCGCCAAACAAGGCTTCACCTTCATAGGGAAGAGACTCCCTTTCTTCTTGGAGTCAGCATCAGCATTCCCTTGGTGAATCCACAATGCCCTCCTATCCGAGACTGCCATGAAATTGGCCCGTGAGCACTTGTGCCCGGTGTAGGATTTTTAAATATGTGTAGTTTACTGTATGCAAGGGTTTAAAACCTTTTAGGAACTGAGATCTAAGGTGTATTACATGTAGTTTAAAAAAAACAAAAAAGGTTTATTTTATGGCAGTAGTTTCCAAACTGGGGTTCTTGCACTGGTAGCATAGTTTGGTGGTCCAGGACCAATTAAAATTATTTATACTTTATTAAATTGGCAAAACCATTCCCTCACAACATAACTGAACCTGAGGATGACATGCTATAAACACAATTTACTTAATTTTATATTTTTTTCTGAATTTCTCAATAAAAAAAACTTTGGCCTAGGGGTGCCGTGAAACAAATTTTGATACTCTAGGGCAGGGGTGTCAAACCCATGGGCCGCATGCCGCCCCCAATGCATCCTTTTGTGGCCCACAGGCCGGGGTCCGGCAGGGGTCCTTTTGTGGCCCGATCACCTTGCTTAGAGCGAGGGCAGGAGAGTGCAGCCAGAGTCTTTGCTTTCTATGTGCGGCACCATCTTCCCGAAGAGATCACCGGGAAGATAGTGCCTCTTCCACTGGCTACAGCACAGGTATACTGGGGTGGGGTAGCAAACTGGGGGCCCCAATGGGCCCCTCCAGCAGTCCCTCTACCAAAACACGTCTTTTGGTGGTTTTGCGGTGTTGTTATAACTACATGGTGACGATACTGTAGCACAGAGATTTTCAACCATTTACAACTCACGTCACACAGAACAAGATTTAAATATTGACAAGGCACACTGAAATATAATGGTGATGCATGGTGCAGTATCGTGTCCTAGGATGTCATGTCGCAGCTTCTCCATAGGTAACGCCTGAACAGGCCCGGTGACAGGGGGGACAAAGGGGACACTTGTTCAGGGCTCCAAGTATTAAGAACAGAAATAATGGGGCCACAGTGCCAATATTGCTTTTTAAAGTGTATCCACCAACTGCTCAATTTAAGCAGGAAAACAATTAACAGGCCAACTAAACCCTCCCCCCTCCTTTTACCCCATCACTTTGTCCAGTCCCTGTGGTCCATACTGTATTGCCATTATTATGCATGTTGCTGTGCTGGCCCTTTTCTGAATGTCCCTGCCACCGCCACCGAAGAGCTGGATAGCCCAGTATGAAAACCACCTGCTGGCCTCACTGACGGTCCGAGTCAAAGGCTCCATTTTTTTTAAAGATCCCTCTGCCAAGTTAAGGGGGGTTGAGGGGGCCCCAGAGATATCAGTGCACTGGGCCCCGAGATTTCTGTTGCTGGCCCTGACCCTCAGGGGCGTATCTACCCCTTGGCCAGGATGGCACTTGCCAGGGGCACCATCCAGCTGTGCCAACCGTGGCTAAGGGATAGAGTTCTGCAGTCTCGAAAGGGCGCTATGGCAATCAGCGTGGGACTGACCAATTAGACGGTGAGGGAAGGATACTGAAATTGTCCCAACCCTGTTACAGTTTGAAACGCCCCTCAACTGCTGTCCACTGCTTCACTCCTAGCTCTGCCCCTTTGAAATTATTAATCCCTACCCCCCGGTAGGCGGAGTTCTCCAGGCCCATACTCAGGAGTCACCACTGCTGTACATTATGTGCCGGTTGTAGAGGCAGAGCGGGGAACATCAGAGAACGCCACAAATTACACAGTGGGCAAGGAGATGGCTGGAGACAGCTGCACAGCCATGCCTTGCAAGTTCGAGAGAGCTGTTGAATTTCAGCACTTCAAGTCAGAGCCTGCCCCCTGCTGCCCAAGCAGTCCGTGACAGTTAGTGTCGAGGAGGGGGGGATTTGTGCATGTGTGCTATCAGTGTGTGTGTGTGGGGGGGGGGTGGAGGATGTGTGTGACTGTGAGGGAGCTGTCAGTGTCAGTGGGGAGAGGAGCAGGAGGGAGTTGTCAGTGTGTGGAAGTGATGAGAGTTGTCAGTACTGGGGAAATGTGTGTGTGTGTGTACTAGATTTAGGAGTGTTTGTTTGTGAGAGGTTTCAGTTGGGGAATTAGAGTTCATACAGTAATTAAATGTTTTCATATTGAGAACTACATCTCCCAGCATATACAGTGTGCTGGGGATGCTAACAAGCTTTATTTAAAAGTTTAAAAAACATTGCTTTTATGACTGCAATGGTTAAAAAGGGAGAGCTATAAATCAATTTATCAGTGAATGATCGCAGTTTGAGCTGTTACATTTTACTGAACCACCTATCCCTCCACACTCACTACCTGTCCTCAGGATACATTTACCATCCCGGCAGACGGTATACCGGCGGTCATTTGACCGATGTTGGAATCCTGACACCACTTGGGAGACTGGTGCCGGCACACAGACAGCCAACATCCCGAAGGCGAGTATTGGAGGGAGGGTTAGGACCGGGGGAGCGGGTGTTAGGGAAGGCACTAGGAGGGGGGGGGTTAGTCCTAGCTGCCACCCCCTGAGGGTTAGCCCTATCCGCCACCCCCCCCAGAGGGTTAGGATTAGGTATCATGTGACTGCTGGAATCCCGAGCGCCGGATGCCATACCCAACCCCCTTTACTTTTTCAGGCATTTCTATCTCTCCTCTCTCTATGGTGTTCCGATTGCCCACTTTCCCTTGTGCTTTTCTCTCTCTCTCCTTTGTTTAGAGCATCAGTTTCTGTAGTCCACTTTATCCTTATTTTTTCCAGTGTTTCACTATCTCTCTGATGTAATGAGGATGTATGGTCTAGAGGGATCAGTAATGCATTGTACTGTATAGAGGCGTCAGGGATGTAGCGTAGGGTATAGAGGCGTCAGGGATGTAGCGTAGGTTATAGAGGCATCAGGAATGTAGCGTAGGGAATAGAGGCATCAGGGATGTAGCGTAGGGTATAGAGGCGTCAGGGATGTAGCATAGGGAATAGAGGCGTCAGGGATGTAGCGTAGGGAATAGAGGCATCAGGGATTTAGCTTAGGGAATATAGGCATCAGGGATGTACTAGCAGGTATATAGAGGTCAGTGTACTGTATAGAGGGGTCAGTAATGCAGTGATGGTTATAGAAAGGTCAGTGATGTAGTGTAGGGTATAGAGGGGTCAGTTATGTAGTGTGGGGTAAAGAGGGGTCAGTAAAGATACTAAGCTGAAGTACTTAGAACACTTCTTGAATTAAGACACAACCTGCAAGAAAAAGTATGCAATATGGGTGAAAAGGCAAATGTCAGAGGTCTGATACAAGTAACCAGCTCCACACCTTGCACCACATAGCGTTATGTTAAACTGGGATATGTTCTTTTTTGGTGTGTGTGTATGTGTGTGGGGGGGGGGGGGTGCCAAAGGAAATTTTTGCCATTGGCTCCTTTGGTCTAGAACCAGCCCTGATCACACAATATTTTTGTCTAAGCAGACAGGACATTGATCAGCGTTGGCTCATTCTCAGCCCCCCGCCTAGCCTCTGCTGCCAACAGACTGCTATTAGCTAGTTAACCTTCTGCCTTCCCTATCTATGACACAGACTGCTGCTAATGCTACCAGACTGTTCCCAGTGGCTTCACACCAACAGTGAATCCCAGCCGATGATGTAGGGCAGCGTGTGGGGGAGGGGGTCAGTTGCTGTGGCTCCAACATGGTAACCGCCAATGGACTGCAATGCTTTATCGAAAGGGGGGGCACCAGTCCCTTACTTTGCCAGGGGCGCTTGGACCCCTAGCTACACCTCTGTTGACCCTAACCGATACCCCTAAACTAACCATAATTCCTGCAGTAAAAATCCATGTTTCTATGTATATAGGGGGTCATTCCGAGTTGATCGCATGCTGCCGTTGTTCGCTGCATAGCAATCAGTTGAAAAAAATGGCTAATCTGTGCATGCGCATGCTCCGTAATGTGCATGCGCATCGTACGGGTACAAAGTCCATTGTGGTTTTGCACTAGTTCTAGCGATTATTCCAATCACAGAACAGGCCACAAGGAGATTGACAGAAAGAGGGCGTTTCTGGGTGGCAACTGACCGTTTTCAGGGAGTGCTTGGAAAAATGCAGGCGTGGCAGAAGAAATGCAGACGTGGCTGGGCATTCGCTGGATGGGTGTGTGACATCAAAAGCCGTCCCTCGGTTGTTAGAATCAACGCACACGAAGTGTAACTACAGTGCTGGTCTTATTTTGAAACGATTTTGCAGGCGCTCTGCTGCTCAAGTGTTCGCACTTCTCCAAAGTGAATATACACTCTCCAATATTTTTAATAACTTTGAGTATTAAACAAAGTTTGTGTACACTGAGCCATCAAAACACAAAGGTTTCACTATCTCAGTCTCACTCAAAAAAGTCCGTATTTCGGAATATTCCGTATTTCGGAATATTTGGATATGGGATACTCAACCTGTATTACTTTTTTCTGCTACTGGTTCTTTAACCTATGCAAACAAGCATCTGACTTGCCTTTCCTATTGCTTTGTTACATTGCTTACCTGAAATAGTAATACTTAGATAGCTTTCCTCTTGCCATTATAATGCCCTTAATATTATAGTTAGCCTTTGCATTTTTGAGACGTGTATGATTTTGCATTTTTTGGCATTAAATGTTGCCATGTTCTTGACCATTCCTCTAGTCCAGGGGCGGAACTGCCAGAGACAACGGAGTCAGTTGCCGCCGGGCTCCAGCCCTAAAGGGGCTTCCTCCATTGCCCCCCGGCTGTTACGTGCCCTTCCTACTAAATAGACAAAGGCGCTACCAGCAGGGTCTCGCAGTTTGTACATTCCATGCCGTAACACCCTTCTTTCCACCTTCACAATGAAGCTATTGGTGCTTTGCAAAAAAAAAAATTATTAGCATTGCAACTCAGCAGATCAATGCAGTGTGCAGCCACACACTCCATATATCTGCTCAGCCACAAAGCTGATTATTTCTTCACAAAGTACAAGGTGAGCTCCAAATAGAATTCTCTAGCTTAGATTATACCTTTCTATGCAAGGGTAAATAGCTCAATTGTTTGACTGCAATGCCACAGGAAATGGTTTGGATCCAAGACAGTGTGACTGAATAATAAAGAAACCTTAAGATGAGTTCATGAATGTTGTATAAGTATTAGTGAGAGAAGGGGTCAGGAGCATGCTAGGCTGCAAAAAATAAGGTAGGCTGCAAGTGAAAGTAATGATCTCCTATATATTTTCCCAGATCTGTCACTCTGTGTGGCTAACTCTGGGGGAAGTCACAGCAATGGGCGGAGACGGCAACTGCAGGACGATACACCAGTGCCAGCAGCAGACCGTAACAAAGTGACAGATCAGGGAGAATATATAGGAGGTAGGGAGGTGGCCATGGTACATGGCTGGCCAAGGGACACTAGCTCATGTACCCCTTTACCACTGAGGCTGGCCACCAAGGATGGACCTGTCACCAGTGCACATGCAATAACCTCTTCTGCTGCCCTCTTTGCAACTCAGATTGCCCAGTGCTCCCCTTCGCTAACAGTCCACAAAGTTTCCCCATCTCACGATCTGCCTCCTCACCCCCACTTTCATCTCTACAGCACACGCGCATATCATACAAGATCCCATCATGCGTACGTAGGTCTGAAATGCAAGAGGGAGGTTGGGGGGAGATTGGCATGCGCCAGCAACACCACACAGCTCACTGTGACCACAGTGGAGAGGCGCTGCAACAGGACAATACACCAACCTCGGAGCAAGGAACTGCGTCGGTCAGGAGGAGAACTATTTCAATAGCATAAAAAGGTTAATGCGTCCCACCCTATGGACACCAGACTCATCAAGTCACTGTTGCCAGAGTCTCATACAATGACTCTGAACCTCTAAGCACACTATTTGACTGTCCACACCCTGCTGTGCCTATTACCCATCTCCTCCACCACCCTCAACACTGACCCACACATCATTCACCCACAAAGATACAATAAAGGTAGTTTGGATAAATTAGCTAAATGAAATGGATTTAACCAATTTATCTAAATGACCATTTTTGGATGTTTTCCAGTGTTTGTGAACAAATGGTCAATTGTAATTTGCTGCCACATATTAGCATAATTTTGTTTCAACTAGAAAAAAAAATTGGACAGATAATCTAAGTGTGGATCCAGTTTAAAGGTCCGTATTCACGGCCCGATTTTGGGGAGAGATGTGTGCTGAGCGAACTGCTCAGCACACCTCTCTCCCCCCGCTCAGCACAGCGTGATGTGTGCTGAGCGTACGGGGGGTGGGGGGGGCGCTCATTTCACCCCCTGTGTAGGGCATTCTGTGTGTATCCAGCTTAACAGGTGTGAGCATCATACAACTACTGACTTGCGAGTAACTATACAGCAGCTCCATACCTTGTGACTTGAAGAAACACCAGTTAACCCCGGGAATGCTGCAGTCAAAGCAACAATTCCTCTTCTTCAATTACCATTTTAATAATAGGGTAAAGAAAATGAAGTGGATTTTAGAAAGAAAATAATACTGTCAATATACTATTAAAACAAATTAAAATGGTAAAAGTTATTGTACTTTAAGTAAAAATAAAAGAGACAAAATATCAATCCCAGTTTTGGATTACTTTAATTAACAAAAAAAATGCATATAGCAGAGGATAGTTTCAATCTGCCTACCTCTGGGTTATGGGCCCAGCATGCTTCCATTGCAGTACTCTGCTGCACATGTAAGTGCAAGAGATCCTGAAGCACTCACTCATCATGGGAAAGTACCAATGTGTTTCTTCGTTGGTTGATGGAAGAAACATCTTACAAAAACTCTCCAGATTATTGACTTTTTAAAGTTTTTCTAGGAAACGTTTTAGATGAATGCTTATTAGCCTTTGTCAGTATGGACTTTTGCAAAGTGTCTCTGTGGCGCAATCGGTTAGTGTGTTTGGCTATTAACCAAAAGGTTGGTGGTTCAATCCCACCCAGGGACGTAATTAACCTTGTGATCAGATTTTGGTGATATTTAAGTAGACAAGTCAAAATTTCAAACCTCCTCTTATGGTGTAGGGTACATGGCCTTCTCTGATGTAATCAGAGTTAGATTTGATTCAGTGATTTTATAAAAAACAGCTAGGAAGCACAATTTAGCAGTGGGTTGCAGAGAAAAAAAATATGCTGGCAGAAAAATCCAATCGAGTGATTAAACAGCTCTTCATTTTCTGGCTTTATTTTTATGCTAACAAATTTGTTCTCTGAAAAGTGTCCACAAAGCCAAGTCTCTGATTAACACCTTTGTAAGGATGGTTTTTCACCTATTACTAAATTAAACTTGCTTCATTGGAAAGGCAGCAAGATGCATCCTCATTTCAATGTCTACTGAAATAATACAAGTTGACACCAGGAAACATTAACGCCACTGCATCCTTGCTGCTTTCTCATGTGGAAGTCTGTTTAATGTGAAAACAAATGTGTGTGTTTTTTTCAACCTGGAAGCCCAACATCGATTAAGATCGATCTTAAATAGACCCCTGGGTTTTAAGGATAACCATGGTTGAGTCCAATGGTTAATTCACATTGACCGAAGTTCTAATTAAGTCACCTGTGCTCAAGCATGATATCCTTAAAATCTGGATTGCAATGACAGCATTTTGGAACTATGCCTAAGGGTTTAATTTTTACATTTATCCACTGACAATAAATCTACCTACAATATCCCTGTAACTGTTATGATTACAGTATTTCACTAAATAATTTAATTTGCTGAACCTTCTGTAAAAAGAAATATTAAGCTGCTGTAATTCCCAGATGCAGCAAATTTGTTAGCTAGTGGGCAAAACCATGTGCACTGCAGGGATGGGGGGGGGGCAGATATAACATTTGCAGAGAGATTTAGGTGGGTTATATTGTTTGTGTGCAGGGTAAATACTGGCTGTTTTGTTTTTACACTGCAATTTAGATTTCAGTTTGAACACACCGCACCAAAATCTAACTCTCTCTGCACATATTATACACCCCCCCCCCCTGCAGTGTACATGGTTTTAGCTAATAAATTTGCTGCTGTGATCAGATCTGAGTTAAGCCCTATGTATTTGGCACTGGCAAAGGGTTAGAGGCCTTGCTGTAGAGCTCACACCTTTCTTATCATGCATTGTAATATTTCCTATGTCCTGATGTTGTGCTCTCTGCTCCATCCAAGTAAACAGCAATGTAGCATGGCTATCAAAGAGCGTGAAGATTGCAGATTTCCTGGGATTAATGCTAAGGAATGCTATTCCAGAGGCTGCTGCTTTAATTCAAGTGTCACTGGGGTTAAATGGTGTTTTTACCTTAAAAACACAGGTAGAGTATATAGTACAGTGGTAAAGTGGGAGCATGTAGTGCTATTGATTACAGATTTGATGGAGCTTAAACATGGATAAGGTCCATGGCTCTAAGAGTTTATCTTGTGTATCCTTTATTCTTAGTCATGGTCAGATAAGATTAGAAAATACCATTTAAGTGGAAATTTCCTGTTAGCTGTTTTTCAGTTTGCTCAACTGTCTGATTAACTGGTCCTAAAAAAAGGACCAAAGGAGCTAAATTGCCCTGTGATCTAGCTAAATTGCCCCAGTTAAAAAAAAAAAAAACTAAGCTGCTGTAATTCCTGGATGTTTCCTTACTGCATCAACAGGAAGTGACAAGAAACAATGTAATGTGGAACCGTACAGCAGAAGGGATTGCGGCTACCCCACAATAAGTGCAGCGGAATGTAAGAAGAGGCATATACAGTGTGGTGTGGCTGTAGATGAGCTTAGTGGTTTCTGTTAGAGTTCTTCTACTTCTAACTACTCGTACATAAATGAGTAAGCAGCCGATTTATTAAACCTGGTGAAATGATAATTTGCAATTGTCATAAAGTACCAGCCAATCAGCTCCTAATTGCCATGTCACAGGCTGGGTTTGAAAAATGACAGTTAGGAGCTGACTGGATGGTACTTTATCACCTTGCACTTTATCAGTTCACCAGGCTTAATAGATCTGCCCCAATGTTTCAAAATGGAATGCATCAAGAGAACGGTGTTAGTATTGTAAAAATACACACAGCTCCTGGTATTTCCTTGTGGTCTCCCATCCAAGTACTAAAACCAGGACCAACACTGCTCAGCTTCCATGATCAGGAGAGATTGGGCAAATCCAGTGTGCTGTGGCTGTAGATGAGCTGGTGGTTTCTGTTACAGCTCTTCTACTTCTAACTTCTGGTACATAAAAGAATACATGTAAAAATTAAATGTACCAAGAAAATGGTGTTGGTAGTTTAAAAACACCTAAAGAATCTGATACTACCAAGCAGTCTCCCATCCATGTATTAACAAAGTCCAATACTGCTTTGCTACAAAAATCAAATGAGATTGGGCATATCCAGTGTGGTGTGGCTTTAGCTAAGCTTTGTGGTTTCTGTTAGAGCTCTTCTACTTCTAACTACTGGTACATTAATGAATATGTATAAGGTTGTAGTTTATCCAATATGCCTTTACTACCTTACCTTTCAACCCCCCCTCCCTCCCCTCTTCTCCTTATAGCTTCCTTAGTTCTCTCCTCCTCGTGTGTGCGTTATTTGTTTTCTCATACGTCCTAGAGGATGCTGGGGTCACATTAAGAACCATGGGGTATAGACGGGATCCGCAGGAGACATGGGCACTTTAAGACTTTCAAAGGGTGTGAACTGTCTCCTCCCTCTATGCCCCTCCTCCAGACTCCAGTTTTAGTATTGTGCGCAGTGATACTGGATGCACTACAGGGGAGCTCTACTGAGTTTCTCTGAAAAGACTTGTTAGTTTTTTTTATTTTCAGGGAGGCTGCTGGCAACAGTCTCCCTGCTTCGTGGGACTTAGGGGAGAGAAGTATGACCAACTTCTAGTGAGTTCAATGGCTCTGCTTCAGGCTGACAGGACACCATTAGCTCCTGAGGGTGCTGATCGCTGGGTACGCCTAGATGCACACTCCCGCAGCCTGCCGTCACCCCCTTACAGAGCCAGAAGACAGGTGAGTAGCAGAAGAACAGAAGACTTCTTCTTCAGTGACGGCATTCTGAGGTACCGAGCAGCGAGCGGAACGCTGCGCGCCATGCTCCCACACAAACACAGGCACTGCAGGGTGCAGGGCACGGGGGGGGGGGGGGCACCCTGGGCAGCATAAATTCCTCACAAAAGGCTGGAAAAAGTGGACATAAGTGCCTGGGCACTGTCCTTACCCCGCTAGCGTAATTAATTATTTCTGAGCGGGACAGATACGCGCCATTACAGCGGCGGGGCTTCTTCCTCACCTCACCAGAACATCTTTAGAGCATTACAAGTCTATCACTATAGAGTTTATTATTTCCCAGACTGTGTACTTTTGGCGCTGGATTGTGAGCTGAAAAATCCTCTGTGTCCCTCTGACAGATTTACTGACGGTCTGTCCCCCATAAGCCGGTGTGTCTGTGGGTACTTGGTATATGTGTGTCAACATGTCGGTGGCTGAATGTTTTTCCCAAGAGGAAACTATATTAGGAATGCAGACATATGATGGTGGCCCTGTTGGCACCACCAATAACTGACTGGGTAAATGTTTCAGTAATATCAGAGTAAGGTTGGATAAATCTGTGTCCCAGACACAGACGTAGAGAATAGATGTGATATTCATGGCTATGTTTCTTTTCCCTCAGGCCCCGCTGGGTCGCAAAAATGTTATTTTGCCCAGTTACTACACACTGATACTGACACGGATACTGATACTTATGTCGACCATAATGTTTCCTGATTAGATCCAATATTGGCAAGGAGCATTCAGTACATGATTGTGGATATTAAGGACATATTAAAATCACTGAAGACCCTGCTGTTCCTGACAAAGGGGTCTATATGTATGTATATATAGATATATAATGAAAGCTGATGTAACGTTCCTCCATCTCTGTTTGAGAAAGTCTGGGCCAGCTCGACAAGATGGTTTCAAATCCCCAAAAGGATTCTGGTTGTTTATTCATTTCCCGCCGTGGACAGAATAAAGTGGGAGTCACCCCCTGTTCTGCACGGGGCCCTGTCACAAATCCAGTGGATCGTATGCAGGAAGCTACATTATTTCTAGTTATGTAACCACGGGTACATTACTTAGACCTGCCATTACATGTGCATGGGTGAGTAGTAGTATTCAAGAATTGGTCGAATACCTTGTCATCCGATATAGATACCCTGGAGAGATGGGATACTCCTTACGTTGTATCATATCAAGGACACTGCAGCATACTTACGTGAGACTGCAAGGGATATAGGACTCTTGAGTTCACGGGCCAATTTCATGGCAGTGTCGGATAGGAGGGCATTGTGGATTCACCAAGAGAATGCTGATGCTGACTCCAAGAAGAAAGGGAGTCTCTTCCCTATGAAGGTGAAGCCTTGTTTGGTGACTGCCTAGTTAATTTGATCTCGGCAGCTCCCGCAGGTAAGTCAACCTTCTTGCCCTATGTTCCCTCCCAACGGATGAAGACGCATCATTATCTGATGCAGTCATTTCGGCCCAATAGATATGCAAGAAGTTAAGATTCCCCTTTCTTTGCAGGTAGAGGAAGGAGAAGAGAGAAGAGGTCTGCATCCTCTTCAAGATCGCAGGAGCAGAGATCATCCTCTGCTTCTGCCAAATCCACTGCATGACGCTGGGGCTCTCTTGCAGGAGCCCGCACCAGTGGGGGCACGTCTAAAACTCTTCAGTCAGTTCTGGATTCATTCGGACATGGACTCGTGTGTTTTACAAATAGTGTCCCAAGGGTACAAACTGGGGTTTCAAGATGTTCCCCCTCACCGATTGTTCAAACATTAAGTTACTGTGCTGTTCCTGGGTTATATAGCGCTGGGGTATGTGCTGGCATACTCTCTCTCTGTCTCTCCAAAGGGCCTTGTGGGGGAAATGTCTTCAGTAAAAGTATTCCCTGTGTGTGTGGTGTGTCGGTACGCGTGTGTCGACATGTCTGAGGAAGAAGGCTATATTAGAGAGGAGCGGGAGCAAATGAACGTGGTGTCTCCGCCGACACCTGATTGGATGGATATGTGGAATGTTTTAAATGCTAGTGTAAACTCATTGCACAAAAGATTAGACAAGGCAGAAGCTTTGGGACAGTCAGGGTCTCAACCAATGCCTAATCCTATGTCGCAGGGACTGTCAGGGTCTCATAAGCGCCCACTATCCAGATGTTGACACAGATACCGACACGGATTCTGACTCCAGTGTCGATTACGATGATGCAAAGTTACAGCCAAAATTGGCAAAATACATTTGATATATGATTATGGCAATAAAAGATGTTTTGCACATCACAGAGGAGCCCCCTATCCCTGACAAGAGGGTACATATGTACAAGGGAAAGAAGCCTGAGGTAACCTTTCCCCCCTCACACGAGCTGAACGAGTTATGTGAAAAAGCTTGGGAATCTCCTGCAGATTTCCAAAAGGATTCCCCTTTCCCATCAACGGATAGGTTACGATGGGAATCGTCCCCTTGGGTGGACAAAGCATTAACACGCTTATCCAAGAAGGTAGCCCTCCCGTCCCAGGATACGGCTACCCTCAAAGAGTCTGCTGACCGCAAACAGGAGATTACCCTGAAGTCCATTTATACACATTCAGGTACCTTACTCAGACAGGCAATTGCGTCGGCCTGGGTGTGTAGTGCTGTAGCGGCATGGACGGATACCCTAGATAAGGCTACTATTTTATTGCCCCTGGGGCATATAAGAGATGCTGTTCTATATATGTGTGTATGCAAACTACAGGTGGTGCTGCAGGGCTCACACCCTTTTACTTGTCTTGTAGAGCAACTCTGGAGCTGTTACTGGGTGCAGCTGCTGCAAGAAATCAGCTTGAATGCTTCAGGGGCTTGGGCATGGCCGACATGAGCCCCACACTGATGGGGGTGTATAAAGCGATCTAGGAGTCATCCAAGCGCAACCCCACAAAGGCCGCCATGCCCTGCGTGACCATTTTCTCTTTTCATATGCAGACGAGGGTTGCAGCCAACTATGCCCATTGCTTGGATGACATCACCGTATGCAAATCCGTCTGCTGCAGACCTTTCCCCAGGAATGCTTGTACTAGTTGTTGCATATGGTTTGATGTTTGAGGGTGCTTCAGTATTAGGCAGCCTTCCGCCCTCTCATGTTCATCTGAAAATATGTGGTCTCCCTGCAGTTCCCTTGTGCTTCCTCAGTTGAATCTCCTTAACTTGACGGGTGTGTGCCCGAGCAGCCGCCCTCCACAGCCCTATCCCAGCACATGCTTTTCTTGCGTATGAGATCTCTTGATCATGAAGATAGTTCTCACAGGGTGAGGTTCATCCATTACATTTTAAAGTAGGAAGGTACAAATTACATATTCAAATTACATATATGTGCTGGATTCAAATGTTTTCCCCCCTTCCTTTCTCAATTGTGCCCATCAGCAGCTATTCTAATGTTGCTGCCAATGGGTGTGACACATTCATTTCTTCTGTGGGGTACACTGGACTCCACAAGGATTCAGATTGGGGTGTAGAGTAGGATCTTGATCTGAGGCACCAACAGGCTCAAAGCTTTTGACTGTTCCCAAGATGCTCAGCGCCCCCTCCTCTATAACCTCGCTTCCATGAACAGGGAGCTCAGTTTGTAGTTGGTGCCTTCAGTAGCAGGCCACTTAAGAGGGGGCTGCCTCAGGCAGCCTATTCTTAGCTATTAATTTTGACAAGAAAAGAAGAACTTTTTTTTTATAAGAATCTACAAGGGCTGCAGCAGGCTAGGTCTAATAGACATCTTTACTGCAGCTCCATCACTCCCAGCGGCGCAGTATACTCCCGCGCCCTGGTTGCTGGGTCACTGCAGCGGAGGCTCCGGTTTCTTCCTAAGGTAAGTCACACACACACCGCCCTCCGGGATCACGAGGCCGCTGATGAAAGGGAGGTAAGGGACTTCTGTGCCCACACTATACCGTGATCCAGCGTGGCTGTAGGGGGCGGGCCATGTGCGCACTGGCGTGGACACTGATTACTGGGCAGCTGCTCCACTAGCCACCAGGGACAGTTAAGGAGCACAGCTCTGGGGGGTTTTCTCTTATATTAACCCCATTTTGTACTACCCGCAGTGCATTGTGATAGGTAATAGAGCCTGATTCAGGTTGGATTGCAATCGCAATAAGCAGTCCAACTGCAAAAATTGCTAAGAGCATACGCATGCGCCTGCATTTTCTGCGGCACCCCGCAGTTAATGCGATCGCCTCTGACTGTCAATCGGTGCTGGGGGGGGGGGTCAGCAACACTCCATTTCCAAGTCGGAGATGGAGCGGTGCGTGGGCAGGGCTTCAAAATGGGGTCGGCAACGGAGAAACAGGAGGCGTGGTCAGAGCGGTTGCATGACATCACATGCAGCAGCTGCGATCACAAAAATGGTGGCGGCTTCCTGCGCACACATACAGTCTGCACCAACAGGAGGCTAACCCATTTTTTATGATCACGCTGAACTGCACTGCGACTGCAATTTCAGCGTGGTCAAGAAGGGAGGCGGCATGCTGGGTGGCCCCAGCATGCGAACCAAAGGATTGCAAATTCTGTTACTTAGCAGAATTTGCAATCCTTACTGAATTAGGCCCATTGATTACAAAATGTATTTGTAAATATTTGAAGTTTTTCTTCAGGGACTAACACAAAAGATGCTTGGGGCTACTAACACATGGGTAAGCCACGTAAAGCTTCCCATGGGTCAGTGGCATCACAACGGGGTTGCGGCCCACACCCGAGTGTCACCCGCCAAGGGGGGTGACACCAAAGTGCCGGCTCCTCTTCAGTGACAGAATATGGGTGTTTCACTGTGACATTACGTGCAACACCCAGTTTCTGTCACTGTGCAGGAGCCAGCACCACTCACACACTAGTCCCCGGGTGCAGCACTCAACCCCCGGGATACCCGGAGCAACAAAATGGAGATTCAGGCCAACAGGCCACACCCCTACCTATGAGACCATGCCTCCATTTTACCATTGCGCTGCTTATCTGCGCGCACTGCATTACAATCTCCCTCGCTGCCTCTCTGGGTGTCACCAATGATAGTGACACCTTTGCCATGCTTGTAGCAGCTGGTCCTAAGATCTACGCCTCCAGCCCTGAGTGTTTGCCCTTGTGACTTGTTGATCATCATAGCGAAGCAGATTCTTACAGAAAACTGCAGGGGCTTAGATTGAAAAGAAAAACATTGACGAACCCATCATTTCAGCAACAGGGTCTGCCACACGGCTGACTGAAATGACTGGTTGGTTTGGACCCCCACCAAAAAAGAAGCAATCAATCTCTCCTTGCACAAACTGGCTCTACAGAGGCAAGATGTCCACCTCATCATCCTCCGATTCCTCACCCCTTTCACTGTGTACATCACCCTCCTCACAGATTATTCATTCGTCCCCACTGGAATCCACCATCTCAGATCCCTGTGTACTTTCTGGAGGCAATTGCTGGTGAATGTCTCCACGGAGGAATTGATTATAATTCATTTTGATGATCATCATCTTCTCCACATTTTCTGGAAGTAACCTCGTACGCCGATTGCTGACAAGGTGAGCGGCTGCACTAAACACTCTTTTGGAGTACACACTGGAGGGAGGGCAACTTAGGTAGAATAAAGCCAGTTTGTGCAAGGGCCTCCAAATTGCCTCTTTTTCCTGCCAGTATACATACGGACTGTCTGACGTGCCTACCTGGATGCGGTCACTCATATAATCCTCCACCATTCTTTCAAAGGTGACAGAATCATATGCAGTGACAGTAGACGACATGTCAGTAATCGTTGCCAGGTCCTTCAGTCCGGACCAGATGTCAGCACTCACTCCAGACTGCCCTGCATCACCGCCAGCGGGTGGGCTCGGAATTCTTAGCCTTTTCCTCGCACCCCCAGATGCAGGAGAATGTGAAGGAGGAGCTGTTGACGGGTCACGTTCCGCTTGACTTGACAATTTTCTCACCAGCAGGTCTTTGAACCTCTGCAGACTTGTGTCTGCTGGAAAGAGAGATACAATGTAGGTTTTAAATCTAGGATCGAGCACGGTGGCCAAAATTTATTGCTCTGATTTCAACAGATTGAATCCTGGTTAAGCGAATTAAGGGCTCCATCCACAAGTCCCACATGCCTAGCGGAATCGCTCTGTTTTAGCTCCTCCTTCAATGTCTCCAGCTTCTTCTGCAAAAGCCTGATGAGGGGAATGACCTGACTCAGGCTGGCTAGGAAGGATGTAACGTTAAAACATTACACCGTATATGGCGAAATTATGTTTCTTGGTGTGAGGCCAGGAATGCTCCTACGGAAGAATTCCATCTGGGCCGTTTCCTTCACTTCCTACAAACTGGAGTGAATTTGGGCCTAAAATTAGGCTCTATTAAGGTCCAGATTTCGGCCTTATCCATTTTCTTTCAAAAAGAATTGGCTTCTCTTCCAGAAGTTCAGACTTTTGTAAAAGGAGTGCTGCATATTCAGCCTCCTTTTGTGCCTCCGGTGGCACCTTGGGACCTTAACGTGGTGTTAAGTTTTCTAAAATTACACTGGTTTGAACCACTTAAAACAGTGGAGTTAAAATATCTCACATGGAAGGTGGTCATGTTATTAGCCTTGGCTTCGGCTAGGCGAGTGTCGGAATTAGCGGCTTTGTCACATAAAAGCCCATATTTGGTATTCCATGTGGATAGAGCGGAATTGCAGACCCGTCCTCAATTCCTACCAAAAGTGGTCTCATCTTTTCATATGAACCAACCTATTGTGGTGCCTGTGGCTACGCGTGACTTGGAGGATTCCGAGTTACTTGATGTGGTTAGGGCTTTGAAAATTTACGTGGCCAGGACGGCTAGAGTCAGGAAAACTGAAGCGCTGTTTGTCCTGTATGCAACCAACAAGATTGGTGCCCCTGCTTCAAAGCAGGCTATTGCTCGCCGGATTTGTAACACGATTCAGCAAGCGCATTCTATGGCTGGATTGCAGTTACTGAAATCAGTCAAGGCCCATTCCACGAGGAAAGTGGGCTCTTCTTGGGCGGCTGCCCGAGGGGTCTCGGCACTACAGCTGTGTCAAGCTGCTACTTGGTCGGGTTCACACACCTTTGCAAAATACTATAAGTTTGATACCCTGGCTGAGGAGGAACTCATGTTTGCTCAATCGGTGCTGCAGAGTCATCCGCACTCTCCCGCCCGTTTTGGAGCATTGGTATAATCCCCATGGTCCTTACGGAGTCCCCAGCATCCTCTACGGACTACGAGAAAAAGATTTACCGGTAGGTTTAAAATCTTATTTTCTACTTTATTCTTTTCTATCCTAGTTTATTACGACCAACTCTCATCCAAGGAGTTTGATATTCTACTACCTGCATGCAATTTAAATTGCTTAAATTGTTTATATGGTTGATTTGTCCTTCACAATCCATAATCTGCAACTTGGATGTACTTGTGTCATTGAAAATCTTATAATAAAAATGTATATACAGATACTCAACCTGTATATTGAAAAAAAAAAAAGTTATAAGACATATCCATTCAATATTTGAAGAAACAAAATAAAATAAAGCTATCTATTGGGTTTCACTAACAAGCACATTGGAAGACTTGACTACTGTTAAAATACATGCATTACATGGTATAGAGCCACAAACCACAATGTAGTAAAATAAAAACAAACTTACATGTGTATCAAACCTATGTGAGGCTTACATTGATAGTGCAAGGTCAACACTCTATCAACTGTGCAAACTAGACTGCACATAAATGCCATAAAATTTATCTGAGATTTTAGTAAATAAGGCCCGTTGCTGTCCGGGTCACGCAGCCGTCACGGCCCGCCCCCATACGGTCCGGTCATGTCTGCGTTGTTCTGACTGTGCCCCCAAAATGGCGGCACAACGCCGCTGGCCCGACTCCTCCTGCCCAGTGACCGCCTCTGCCTGTCAATCAGGCAGAGGCGCTCATTGGGCAGAGATGCTGATCGCATCTCTGGCATGTGCCGGTGCACTGCGGCACCAGCACACACGCACTTCAGACCTGATCTCCTGTTGTGTGAATATGCACAGCAGGGATCAGGTCTGAATTAGGCCCTATATACAGCTGTCAGTAAGGCAGGGATGTGCTGCTGCCAGTGAGGCAGGGATGTGCTGCTGGTAGTGAAGCAGTGATGTGCTGCTGTCAGCGAAGCAGTGCTGTGCTGCTGTCAGCGAGACAGGGATGTGCTGCTGTCAGCGAGGCAGGGATGTGCTGCTGTCAGCGAAGCAGGGATGTGCTGCTGTCAGCGAAGCAGGGATGTGCTGCTGTCAGCGAGGCAGGGATGTGCTGCTGTCAGCGAGGCAGGGATGTGCTGCTGTCAGCGAGGCAGGGATGTGCTGCTGTCAGCGAGGCAGGGATGTGCTGCTATAAGTGAGGTAGGGATGTGCTGCTGTCATTGAAGCAGGAATGTGCTGCTGCAGTGAGGCAGAGATATGCAGCCCACTATCTCCCTATCACCCCTGCCTGAGTCACACACTTTCCCTGTCACCCCTGCCTCAGTTACCCACTATCTCCCAGTCACCGCTGCCTCAGTCAACCACTATATCTGCGATCCCTGCCTCAGTCACCCACTATACCAGTCACCCCTGCTTTAGTCACCCACTGTCACCCTATCACCCCTGCTTCAGTCACCCACTATCTCTGTCAACCCTGCCTCAGTCACCCACTATCTCCCAGTCACCCCTGCCTCAGTCAGCCACTATCCCTGTCACCCCTGCCTCAGTCTCTTACTGTCCCTGTCACCCCTGCCACAGTCATCCACTATCTCCCTATCACCCCTGCCTTAGTCATTTATTATACCTGTCACCCACTTTCTTCCCATACTTACCCAACCCCTTCCTATCACCCCTCCCTCAGTAACCCACTATCTCCCTGTCACCCACTATCTCCCAGTCACCCCGGCCTCAGTCACCCACTATCTCCCACTCATACATGCTTCAGTCACCCACTATCTCCCAGTCATCCCTGCCTCAGTCACCTACTGACACCAGTGCTGACATTTCTGCTGCGGCCTCTCCACTCTCCAGCGTGAACGTCCTGACGACTGAGGAAATCCGCTTCCTAGTTGAGGACTCCGGGAATGAACACTGCCGATATTGCTGTCAGATGACTTTCTACCCAACGGAGGATTTTTGATACTTCCAGCTTTGCCATGCAGTTTCGAGTGCCGCCTTGATGATTTGTGTACACTACCGTGGTGGCGTTGTCAGATTGTACTTGAACAGGCCTGTTCTGTACTAGAGGCAGGGCCAGTGTCAATTAATTGA
Organism: Pseudophryne corroboree; assembly: GCF_028390025.1. Taxonomy (NCBI): domain Eukaryota; kingdom Metazoa; phylum Chordata; class Amphibia; order Anura; family Myobatrachidae; genus Pseudophryne; species Pseudophryne corroboree. The sequence continues at coordinate 380,886 of NW_026969768.1, forward strand.
ACACTGCCTGCAATTCCAGAATGTATATCAGGAGGAGAGAATCCTCCCTGGTCCACCGACCCTGGAGAAAGTGTTGCTCCAACACCATGGCCCAGCCCAAAAGACTGGCATCCATTGTCAGGAGGACACAGTTGGAGATCCAGAAGGGATGGCCCCTGCTCAACTGTTGGTCCTGTAGCCACCAGCTCAGTGTCAGACGAACCTCCGGAGTCAAGGAGATCATTTGAGACATCATCCGATGAGGCAGGCCGTCCCACTTGGAGAGGATTAACCTCTGCAGAGGGCGGTAATGAAATTGAGCGTACTCTACCATATCGAAAGCCGACACCATGAGGTCTAGTACTTGCATCGCTGTGTGTATCAACACTCTTGGGCGAGAGAGGACGATACTGTCCTGAATTTTCAGGACTTTCTCTGGAGACAGAAACAATTGTTGGCTGTGTGTGTCCAGCAGTGCCCCTAGGTGCACAATGTTCCGAGCAGGGACCAGCGAGGACTTTTTTCAGTTGATGAGCCACCCGTGGACTTTTAGGAATTGGACTGCCAGTTCCAGATAACTGTGGAGAACCTCTTGGGAGTTCACCAGGATCAGCAAGTCGTCCAGATTTGGCAGGATCCTGATTCTCTGATGGTGAAGGGTCGTCATCACGGCCATGACCTTGGTGAATATCCGAGGTGCCGTGGCCAAACCAGAAGGCAGGACTTGAAATCCAAAAACAAACCAGGCACAACACTGCTTAGCTTCCATCATCAGATGAGATTGGACCAGTGGCGTAACTACTGCCCCCGCAGTCCTCGCGGTGGCTTGGGGGCGAGGGGCTGCGGGTGCGCCACTGATTTACAACAGACTGACATGCGGACGAGCGTCCGCATGTCAGTCTGCAGTCTCCTTCCCTCCGCCGCTTTTTGGAGGGACACGGAGGGCACACAGCGCGCCTCCCTGTGTCCCTCCTGCTGCATCATCTCCGGCGGCCTCGGGTCTAATAGGGGGAAGTGCCGTCCGTGAGCTCTAATTGGCTCACGAACCGGCACTTCCCCCTATTAGACCCGCGGCCGCCGGAGATGATGCAGCAGGAGGGACACAGGAGAGACGAGCTGTGCCCTCCGTGTCCCTCCAAAAAGCGACGGCGGGGGGGGGGTAAATATCTGTCACTGGGGGCATATATGGCACGGGGGGGGGAGGGAGGAATATCTGGCACTGGGGCATTTCTGGCACTGGGGGGAATATCTGGCACTGGGGGCATATCTGGCACTGGGGGGGATATCTGGCACTGGGGCATATATGGCACTGGGGGGGAATATCTGGCACTGGGGGCATATATGGCACTGGGGGGGTATCTGGCACTGGGGGCATATATGGCACGGGGGGGCATATATGGCACTGGGGGGAATATCTGGCACTGGGGGCATATATGGCACTGGGGGGGAATATCTGGCACTGGGGGCATATGTGTACCTGGCACATGGGGGGGACGACTATATTTGGCACTAAGGCATGTAAGTACCTGGCACCGTGGGGGAATATCTGGCACTGGGGACATATGTGGCACTGGGAGCACAGCCCTAGCAACAAGGACTACCTCCTAGCAACGAGCATGACACCCAGTGCATGAAACATCTGGCAACGAGCATGACACCCAGTGCATGAAACACCTGGCAACGAGCATGACACCCAGTGCATGAAACCCCTGGCAACGAGCATGACACCCTGAGCATGAAAACCCCTGGCACCGTGCATGGAACCAAGAGCATGAAACCCCTGGCAACGAGCATGACACCCAGTGCATGAAACCCCTGACAACGAGCAGGTAATTGAAAAGTAATTAGAAGCCTTACTGTAGGACTTAATGTGTAATGGGCATTACGGTGTGTGACATAATGTATCACGGACATTGCGGTGTGTGTCATAATGTGTCGCAGGCATTACGGTGAATGGTATACTATATTGCGGGCATTGTGATATGTGGTATAATGTCTCAGGGTCATTGCAGTGTGTGGCATAATGTATCACGGACATTGCGGTGTGTGTCATAATGTGTCAGGCATTACGGTGTGTGGTATACTATATCACGGGCATTGTGGTATGTGGTATAATGTCTCAGGGTCATTGCAGTGTGGCATAATACATAACGGGCATTGCGATGTGTGGCATAGGGTATAACGGGCAGGGCATTGCGGTATGTGTCACAGGCATTACGGTGTATGGTATACTATATCACAGGCATTGTGGTATAATGTCTCAAGGTCATTGCAGTGTGTGGCATAATGTGTCACAGGCATTGTATGTGCTATAATGTATCGGGCATTGCAGTGTGTGGCATAATGTATCACGGACATTGCGGTGTGTGTCATAATGTGTCACAGGCATTGTATGTGCTATAATGTATCAGGGGCATTGCAGTGTGTAGCATAATGTATAACGGGCATTGCGATTCCTGTCATAATGTGTCACAGGCATTACGGTGTGTGGCATAATGTGTCACAGACATTACGGTGTGTGGCATAATGTGTCGGGGGCATTACAGTGTGTGCATATTGTGTCGTGCATTATTGTGTGCGGCATAATGTCTAAGGGCCATTGCAGTATGTGGCATAATGTATACTGGGCATTACTATAAGGAGGAAAAATGACAAATAATGTAAGGGGCATGAATCAGGATTATTTTTCTTTCCTGTGGTGGCCAACGTATGGGCGTGCAGGTTGCAAAACTGGGGTATAAGGTAGTCTTTTCCTGCAATGCCACGCCCCTTTATGCGAAACCACGCCCACTCCAACAAAACCACGCCCCTTTTTTGACGCGCGCGCCTTGGGCGCGCGCATATTTATCCCTTTCTTGCTCCCAATTATGGAGCATGAAGGGGGGGGGGGGGTGCCGAAGAATTTTTTGGCTTGGGGGAGAAAAATTTCTAGTTACGCCACTGGATTGGACATATCCAGTGTGATGCGGCTGTAGATGATTTTTGCTGTTTCTAACTTCTACATCAATGAATAAGTTTCAAAATAGAATGCATCAAGAGAACGGTGTTGGTAGTATAAAACTACCTACAGCACCTGGTATTCCCAGGTGGTCTCACATCCAAGAACAAACCAGGCCTAAGATCAGGTGATATTGGGCATATACAGTGTGGTGTGGCTGTAGATGAGTTTAGTGGTTTCTGTTAGAGTTCTTCTACTTCTAACTACTCGTACATAAATGAATAAGCGGACGATTTATTAAACCTGGTGAAATGATAATTTGCATGGTGATAAAGTACCAGCCAATCAGCTCCTAATTGCCATGTCACAGGCTGGGTTTGAAAAATGACAGTTAGGAGCTGACTGGCTGGTACTTTATCACCTTGCACTTTATCAGTTCACCAGGCTTAATAGATCTGCCCCAATGTTTCAAAATGGAATGCATCAAGAGAACGGTGTTGGTATTGTAAAAATACACACAGCTCCTGGTATTTCCTGGTGGTCTCCCATCCAAGTACTAAAACCAGGACCAACACTGCTCAGCTTCCATGATCAGGAGAGATTGGGCAAATCCAGTGTGCTGTGGCTGTAGATGAGCTCGTGGTTTCTGTTAGAGCTCTTCTACTTCTAACTTCTGGTACATAAAAGAATATGTGTAAAAATGAAATGTACAGTACCAAGAAAAGGGTGTTGGTAGTTTAAAAACACCTAAAGAATCTGATAATACATGGATGGGAGACTGCTTGGTAGTAACAAAGTCCAATACTGCTTTGCTTCAAAGATCAAATGAGATTGGGCATATCCAGTGTGGTGTGGCTTTAGATAAGCTTTGTGGTTTCTGTTAGAGCTCTTCTACTTCTAACTACTGGTACATTAATGAATATGTATAAGGTTGTAGTTTATCCAATATCCCTTTACTACCTTACCTCCCCCCCCTCCCCTCCCCTCCCCTCCTTATAGCTTCCTTTGTTCTCTCCTCCTCGTGTGTGCGTTATTTGTTTTCTCATACGTCCTAGAGGATGCTGGGATCACATTAAGAACCATGGGGTATAGACGGGATCCGCAGGAGACATGGGCACTTTAAGACTTTCAAAGGGTGTGAACTGTCTCCTCCCTCTATGCCCCTCCTCCAGACTCCAGTTTTAGAATTGTGCCCAGTGAGACTGGATGCACTACAGGGGAGCTCTACTGAGTTTCTCTGAAAAGACTTATGTTAGTTTTTCTTATTTTCAGGGAGGCTGCTGGCAACAGTCTCCCTGCTTCGTGGAACTTAGGGGAGAGAAGTATGACCAACTTCTAGTGAGTTCAATGGCTCTGCTTCTGGCTGACAGGACACCATTAGCTCCTGAGGGTGCTGATCGCTGGGTACGCCTAGATGCCCACTCCCGTAGCCTGCCATCACCCCCTTACAGAGCCAGAAGTCAGAAGACAGGCGAGTAGCAGAAGAACAGAAGACTTCTTCTCCAGTGACGGCATTCTGAGGTGCCTGTGTTTGTGTGGAAGCATGGCGCACAGCATTCCGCTCGCTGCGTGGTACCTCAGAATGCCGTCACTGGAGAAGAAGTCTTCTGTTCTTCTGCTACTCGCCTGTCTTCTGACTTCTGGCTCTGTAAGGGGGTGATGGCAGGCTACGGGAGTGGGCATCTAGGCGTACCCAGCGATCAGCACCCTCAGGAGCTAATGGTGTCCTGTCAGCCAGAAGCAGAGCCATTGAACTCACTAGAAGTTGGTCATACTTCTCTCCCCTAAGTTCCACGAAGCAGGGAGACTGTTGCCAGCAGCCTCCCTGAAAATAAGAAAAACTAACATAAGTCTTTTCAGAGAAACTCAGTAGAGCTCCCCTGTAGTGCATCCAGTCTCACTGGGCACAATTCTAAAACTGGAGTCTGGAGGAGGGGCATAGAGGGAGGAGACAGTTCACACCCTTTGAAAGTCTTAAAGTGCCCATGTCTCCTGCGGATCCCGTCTATACCCCATGGTTCTTAATGTGATCCCAGCATCCTCTAGGACGTATGAGAAAACAAATAACGCACACACGAGGAGGAGAGAACAAAGGAAGCTATAAGGAGGGGAGGGGAGGGGAGGGGGGGGAGGTAAGGTAGTAAAGGGATATTGGATAAACTACAACCTTATACATATTCATTAATGTACCAGTAGTTAGAAGTAGAAGAGCTCTAACAGAAACCACAAAGCTTATCTAAAGCCACACCACACTGGATATGCCCAATCTCATTTGATCTTTGAAGCAAAGCAGTATTGGACTTTGTTACTACCAAGCAGTCTCCCATCCATGTATTATCAGATTCTTTAGGTGTTTTTAAACTACCAACACCCTTTTCTTGGTACTGTACATTTCATTTTTACACATATTCTTTTATGTACCAGAAGTTAGAAGTAGAAGAGCTCTAACAGAAACCACGAGCTCATCTACAGCCACAGCACACTGGATTTGCCCAATCTCTCCTGATCATGGAAGCTGAGCAGTGTTGGTCCTGGTTTTAGTACTTGGATGGGAGACCACCAGGAAATACCAGGAGCTGTGTGTATTTTTACAATACCAACACCGTTCTCTTGATGCATTCCATTTTGAAACATTGGGGCAGATCTATTAAGCCTGGTGAACTGATAAAGTGCAAGGTGATAAAGTACCAGCCAGTCAGCTCCTAACTGTCATTTTTCAAACCCAGCCTGTGACATGGCAATTAGGAGCTGATTGGCTGGTACTTTATCACCATGCAAATTATCATTTCACCAGGTTTAATAAATCGTCCGCTTATTCATTTATGTACGAGTAGTTAGAAGTAGAAGAACTCTAACAGAAACCACTAAACTCATCTACAGCCACACCACACTGTATATGCCCAATATCACCTGATCTTAGGCCTGGTTTGTTCTTGGATGTGAGACCACCTGGGAATACCAGGTGCTGTAGGTAGTTTTATACTACCAACACCGTTCTCTTGATGCATTCTATTTTGAAACTTATTCATTGATGTAGAAGTTAGAAACAGCAAAAATCATCTACAGCCGCATCACACTGGATATGTCCAATCCAGTGGCGTAACTAGAAATTTTTCTCCCCCAAGCCAAAAAATTCTTCGGCGCCCCCCCCCCCCCCTTCATGCTCCATAATTGGGAGCAAGAAAGGGATAAATATGCGCGCGCCCAAGTCAAAAAAGGGGCGTGGTTTTGTTGGAGTGGGCGTGGTTTCGCATAAAGGGGCGTGGCATTGCAGGAAAAGACTACCTTATACCCCAGTTTTGCAACCTGCACGCCCATACGTTGGCCACCACAGGAAAGAAAAATAATCCTGATTCATGCCCCTTACATTATTTGTCATTTTTCCTCCTTATAGTAATGCCCAGTATACATTATGCCACATACTGCAATGGCCCTTAGACATTATGCCGCACACAATAATGCACGACACAATATGCACACACTGTAATGCCCCCGACACATTATGCCACACACCGTAATGTCTGTGACACATTATGCCACACACCGTAATGCCTGTGACACATTATGACAGGAATCGCAATGCCCGAAATACATTATGCTACACACTGCAATGCCCCTGATACATTATAGCACATACAATGTCTGTGACACATTATGACACACACCGCAATGTCCGTGATACATTATGCCACACACTGCAATGCCCGATACATTATAGCACATACAATGCCTGTGACACATTATGCCACACACTGCAATGACCTTGAGACATTATACCACAATGCCCGTGATATAGTATACCATACACCGTAATGCCTGTGACACATACCGCAATGCCCTGCCCGTTATACCCTATGCCACACATCGCAATGCCCGTTATGTATTATGCCACACTGCAATGACCCTGAGACATTATACCACATACCACAATGCCCGTGATATAGTATACCACACACCGTAATGCCTGACACATTATGACACACACCGCAATGTCCGTGATACATTATGCCACACACTGCAATGACCCTGAGACATTATACCACATATCACAATGCCCGCGATATAGTATACCATACACCGTAATGCCTGCGACACATTATGACACACACCGCAATGTCCGTGATACATTATGCCACACACCGTAATGCCCATTACACATTAAGTCCTACAGTAAGGCTTCTAATTACTTTTCAATTACCTGCTCGTTGTCAGGGGTTTCATGCACTGGGTGTCATGCTCGTTGCCAGGGGTTTCATGCTCTTGGTTCCATGCACGGTGCCAGGGGTTTTCATGCTCAGGGTGTCATGCTCGTTGCCAGGGGTTTCATGCACTGGGTGTCATGCTCGTTGCCAGGTGTTTCATGCACTGGGTGTCATGCTCGTTGCCAGATGTTTCATGCACTGGGTGTCATGCTCGTTGCTAGGAGGTAGTCCTTGTTGCTAGGGCTGTGCTCCCAGTGCCACATATGTCCCCAGTGCCAGATATTCCCCCACGGTGCCAGGTACTTACATGCCTTAGTGCCAAATATAGTCGTCGTCCCCATGTGCCAGGTACACATATGCCCCCAGTGCCAGATATTCCCCCCCAGTGCCATATATACCCCCAGTGCCAGATATTCCCCCCAGTGCCATATATGCCCCCCATGCCATATATGCCCCCAGTGCCAGATACCCCCCCAGTGCCATATATGCCCCCAGTGCCAGATATTCCCCCCCAGTGCCATATATGCCCCAGTGCCAGATATCCCCCCCAGTGCCAGATATGCCCCCAGTGCCAGATATTCCCCCCAGTGCCAGAAATGCCCCAGTGCCAGATATTCCTCCCTCCCCCCCCGTGCCATATATGCCCCCAGTGACAGATATTTACCGCCCCCCCCCGCCGTCGCTTTTTGGAGGGACACGGAGGGCACAGCTCGTCTCTCCTGTGTCCCTCCTGCTGCATCATCTCCGGCGGCCGCGGGTCTAATAGGGGGAAGTGCCGGTTCGTGTGCCAATTAGAGCTCACGGACGGCACTTCCCCCTATTAGACCCGCGGCCGCCGGAGATGATGCAGCAGGAGGGACACAGGGAGGCGCGCTGTGTGCCCTCCGTGTCCCTCCAAAAAGCGGCGGAGGGAAGGAGACTGCAGACTGACATGCGGACGCTCGTCCGCATGTCAGTCTGTTGTAAATCAGTGGCGCACCCGCAGCCCCTCGCCCCCAAGCCACCGCGAGGACTGCGGAGGCAGTAGTTACGCCACTGGTCCAATCTCATCTGATGATGGAAGCTAAACAGTGTTGTGCCTGGTTTGTTTTTGGATTTCAAGTCCTGCCTTCTGGTTTGGCCACGGCACCTCGGATATTCACCAAGGTCATGGCCGTGATGACGACCCTTCACCATCAGAGAATCAGGATCCTGCCAAATCTGGACGACTTGCTGATCCTGGTGAACTCCCAAGAGGTTCTCCACAGTTATCTGGAACTGGCAGTCCTATTCCTAAAAGTCCACGGGTGGCTCATCAACTGAAAAAAGTCCTCGCTGGTCCCTGCTCGGAACATTGTGCACCTAGGGGCACTGCTGGACACACACAGCCAACAATTCTTTCTGTCTCCAGAGAAAGTCCTGAAAATTCAGGACAGTATCGTCCTCTCTCGCCCAAGAGTGTTGATACACACAGCGAAGTACTAGACCTCATGGTGTCGGCTTTCGATATGGTAGAGTACGCTCAATTTCATTACCGCCCTCTGCAGAGGTTAATCCTCTCCAAGTGGGACGGCCTGCCTCATCGGATGATGTCTCAAATGATCTCCTTGACTCCGGAGGTTCGTCTGACACTGAGCTGGTGGCTACAGGACCAACAGTTGAGCAGGGGCCATCCCTTCTGGATCTCCAACTGTGTCCTCCTGACAATGGATGCCAGTCTTTTGGGCTGGGCCATGGTGTTGGAGCAACACTTTCTCCAGGGTCGGTGGACCAGGGAGGAATCTCTCCTCCTGATATACATTCTGGAATTGCAGGCAGTGTTCAATTAATTGACACTGGCCCTGCCTCTAGTACAGAACAGGCCTGTTCAAGTACAATCTGACAACGCCACCACGGTAGTGTACACAAATCATCAAGGCGGCACTCGAAACTGCATGGCAAAGCTGGAAGTATCAAAAATCCTCCGTTGGGTAGAAAGTCATCTGACAGCAATATCGGCAGTGTTCATTCCCGGAGTCCTCAACTAGGAAGCGGATTTCCTCAGTCGTCAGGACGTTCACGCTGGAGAGTGGAGAGGCCGCAGCAGAAATGTCAGCACTGGTGTCAGTAGGTGACTGAGGCAGGGATAACTGGGAGATAGTGGGTGACTGAAGCATGTATGAGTGGGAGATAGTGGGTGACTGAGGCCGGGGTGACTGGGAGATAGTGGGTGACAGGGAGATAGTGGGTTACTGAGGGAGGGGTGATAGGAAGGGGTCGGGTAAGTATGGGAAGAAAGTGGGTGACAGGTATAATAAATGACTAAGGCAGGGGTGATAGGGAGATAGTGGATGACTGTGGCAGGGGTGACAGGGACAGTAAGAGACTGAGGCAGGGGTGACAGGGATAGTGGCTGACTGAGGCAGGGGTGACTGGGAGATAGTGGGTGACTGAGGCAGGGTTGACAGGGATAGTGGGTGACTGAAGCAGGGGTGATAGGGTGACAGTGGGTGACTAAAGCAGGGGTGACTGGTATAGTGGGTGACTGAGGCAGGGATCGCAGATATAGTGGTTGACTGAGGCAGCGGTGACTGGGAGATAGTGGGTAACTGAGGCAGGGGTGACAGGGAAAGTGTGTGACTCAGGCAGGGGTGATAGGGAGATAGTGGGCTGCATATCTCTGCCTCACTGCAGCAGCACATTCCTGCTTCAATGACAGCAGCACATCCCTACCTCACTTATAGCAGCACATCCCTGCCTCGCTGACAGCAGCACATCCCTGCCTCGCTGACAGCAGCACATCCCTGCCTCGCTGACAGCAGCACATCCCTGCTTCGCTGACAGCAGCACATCCCTGCTTCGCTGACAGCAGCACATCCCTGCCTCGCTGACAGCAGCACATCCCTGTCTCGCTGACAGCAGCACAGCACTGCTTCGCTGACAGCAGCACATCACTGCTTCACTACCAGCAGCACATCCCTGCCTCACTGGCAGCAGCACATCCCTGCCTTACTGACAGCTGTATATAGGGCCTAATTCAGACCTGATCCCTGCTGTGCATATTCACACAACAGGAGATCAGGTCTGAAGTGCGTGTGTGCTGGTGCCGCAGTGCACCGGCACATGCCAGAGATGCGATCAGCATCTCTGCCCAATGAGCGCCTCTGCCTGATTGACAGGCAGAGGCGGTCACTGGGCAGGAGGAGTCGGGCCAGCGGCGTTGTGCCGCCATTTTGGGGGCACAGTCAGGACAACGCAGACATGACCGGACCGTATGGGGGCGGGCCGTGACGGCTGCGTGACCCGGACAGCAACGGGCCTTATTTACTAAAATCTCAGATAAATTTTATGGCATTTATGTGCAGTCTAGTTTGCACAGTTGATAGAGTGTTGATCTTGCACTATCAATGTAAGCCTCACATAGGTTTGATACACATGTAAGTTTGTTTTTATTTTACTACATTGTGGTTTGTGGCTCTATACCATGTAATGCATGTCTTTTAACAGTAGTCAAGTCTTCCAATGTGCTTGTTAGTGAAACCCAATAGATAGCTTTATTTTATTTTGTTTCTTCAAATATTGAATGCATATGTCTTATAACTTTTTTTTTTTTCAATATACAGGTTGAGTATCTGTATATACATTTTTATTATAAGATTTTCAATGACACAAGTACATCCAAGTTGCAGATTATGGATTGTGAAGGACAAATCAACCATATAAACAATTTAAGCAATTTAAATTGCATGCAGGTAGTAGAATATCAAACTCCTTGGATGAGAGTTGGTCGTAATAAACTAGGATAGAAAAGAATAAAGTAGAAAATAAGATTTTAAACCTACCGGTAAATCTTTTTCTCGTAGTCCGTAGAGGATGCTGGGTACTCCGTAAGGACCATGGGGATAGACGGGCTCCACAGGAGACATGGGCACTTTAAGAAAGACTTTAGTTCTGGGTGTGCACTGGCTCCTCCCTCTATGCCACAGTTAGAGAAACTGTGCCCAGAGGAGACGGACAGTATGAGGAAAGGATTTTGTTAATCCAGGGCAAGATTCATACCAGCCACACCAATCACACCGTATAACTTGTGATAAACTACCCAGTTATCAGTATGAAAAAACAACATAGCATCAGTGCAGGACCGATGCAACTATAACATAACCCTTATTGAAGCAATAACTATATACAAGTATTGCAGAAGTAGTCCGCACTTGGGACGGGCGCCCAGCATCCTCTACGGACTACGAGAAAAAGATTTACCAGTAGGTTTAAAATCTTATTTTCTCTAACGTCCTAGAGGATGCTGGGGACTCCGTAAGGACCATGGGGATTATACCAATGCTCCAAAACGGGCGGGAGAGTGCGGATGACTCTGCAGCACCGATTGAGCAAACATGAGTTCCTCCTCAGCCAGGGTATCAAACTTATAGTATTTTGCAAAGGTGTGTGAACCCGACCAAGTAGCAGCTTGACACAGCTGTAGTGCCGAGACCCCTCGGGCAGCCGCCCAAGAAGAGCCCACTTTCCTCGTGGAATGGGCCTTGACTGATTTCAGTAACTGCAATCCAGCCATAGAATGCGCTTGCTGAATCGTGTTACAAATCCGGCGAGCAATAGCCTGCTTTGAAGCAGGGGCACCAATCTTGTTGGTTGCATACAGGACAAACAGCGCTTCAGTTTTCCTGACTCTAGCCGTCCTGGCCACGTAAATTTTCAAAGCCCTAACCACATCAAGTAACTCGGAATCCTCCAAGTCACGCGTAGCCACAGGCACCACAATAGGTTGGTTCATATGAAAAGATGAGACCACTTTTGGTAGGAATTGAGGACGGGTCTGCAATTCCGCTCTATCCACATGGAATACCAAATATGGGCTTTTATGTGACAAAGCTGCTAATTCCGACACTCGCCTAGCCGAAGCCAAGGCTAATAACATGACCACCTTCCATGTGAGATATTTTAACTCCACTGTTTTAAGTGGTTCAAACCAGTGTAATTTTAGAAAACTTAACACCACGTTAAGGTCCCAAGGTGCCACCGGAGGCACAAAAGGAGGCTGAATATGCAGCACTCCTTTTACAAAAGTCTGAACTTCTGGAAGAGAAGCCAATTCTTTTTGAAAGAAAATGGATAAGGCCGAAATCTGGACCTTAATAGAGCCTAATTTTAGGCCCAAATTCACTCCAGTTTGTAGGAAGTGAAGGAAACGGCCCAGATGGAATTCTTCCGTAGGAGCATTCCTGGCCTCACACCAAGAAACATAATTTCGCCATATACGGTGTAATGTTTTAACGTTACATCCTTCCTAGCCAGCCTGAGTCAGGTCATTCCCCTCATCAGGCTTTTGCAGAAGAAGCTGGAGACATTGAAGGAGGAGCTAAAACAGAGCGATTCCGCTAGGCATGTTGGACTTGTGGATGGAGCCCTTAATTCGCTTAACCAGGATTCAATCTGTTGAAATCAGAGCAATAAATTTTGGCCACTGTGCTCGATCCTAGATTTAAAATCTACATTGTATCTCTCTTTCCAGCAGACACAAGTCTGCAGAGGTTCAAAGACCTGCTGGTGAGAAAATTGTCAAGTCAAGCGGAACGTGACCCGTCAACAGCTCCTCCTTCACATTCTCCTGCATCTGGGGGTGCGAGGAAAAGGCTAAGAATTCCGAGCCCACCCGCTGGCGGTGATGCAGGGCAGTCTGGAGTGAGTGCTGACATCTGGTCCGGACTGAAGGACCTGGCAACGATTACTGACATGTCGTCTACTGTCACTGCATATGATTCTGTCACCTTTGAAAGAATGGTGGAGGATTATATGAGTGACCGCATCCAGGTAGGCACGTCAGACAGTCCGTATGTATACTGGCAGGAAAAAGAGGCAATTTGGAGGCCCTTGCACAAACTGGCTTTATTCTACCTAAGTTGCCCTCCCTCCAGTGTGTACTCCAAAAGAGTGTTTAGTGCAGCCGCTCACCTTGTCAGCAATCGGCGTACGAGGTTACTTCCAGAAAATGTGGAGAAGATGATGATCATCAAAATGAATTATAATCAATTCCTCCGTGGAGACATTCACCAGCAATTGCCTCCAGAAAGTACACAGGGATCTGAGATGGTGGATTCCAGTGGGGACGAATTAATAATCTGTGAGGAGGGCGATGTACACAGTGAAAGGGGTGAGGAATCGGAGGATGATGAGGTGGACATCTTGCCTCTGTAGAGCCAGTTTGTGCAAGGAGAGATTGATTGCTTCTTTTTTGGTGGGGGTCCAAACCAACCAGTCATTTCAGTCAGCCGTGTGGCAGACCCTGTTGCTGAAATGATGGGTTCGTCAATGTTTTTCTTTTCAATCTAAGCCCCTGCAGTTTTCTGTAAGAATCTGCTTCGCTATGATGATCAACAAGTCACAAGGGCAAACACTCAGGGCTGGAGGCGTAGATCTTAGGACCAGCTGCTACAAGCATGGCAAAGGTGTCACTATCATTGGTGACACCCAGAGAGGCAGCGAGGGAGATTGTAATGCAGTGCGCGCAGATAAGCAGCGCAATGGTAAAATGGAGGCATGGTCTCATAGGTAGGGGTGTGGCCTGTTGGCCTGAATCTCCATTTTGTTGCTCCGGGTATCCCGGGGGTTGAGTGCTGCACCCGGGGACTAGTGTGTGAGTGGTGCTGGCTCCTGCACAGTGACAGAAACTGGGTGTTGCACGTAATGTCACAGTGAAACACCCATATTCTGTCACTGAAGAGGAGCCGGCACTTTGGTGTCACCCCCCTTGGCGGGTGACACTCGGGTGTGGGCCGCAACCCCGTTGTGATGCCACTGACCCATGGGAAGCTTTACGTGGCTTACCCATGTGTTAGTAGCCCCAAGCATCTTTTGTGTTAGTCCCTGAAGAAAAACTTCAAATATTTACAAATAAATTTTGTAATCAATGGGCCTAATTCAGTAAGGATTGCAAATTCTGCTAAGTAACAGAATTTGCAATCCTTTGGTTCGCATGCTGGGGCCACCCAGCATGCCGCCTCCCTTCTTGACCACGCTGAAATTGCAGTCGCAGTGCAGTTTAGCGTGATCATAAAAAATGGGTTAGCCTCCTGTTGGTGCAGACTGTATGTGTGCGCAGGAAGCCGCCACCATTTTTGTGATCGCAGCTGCTGCATGTGATGTCATACAACCGCTCTGACCACGCCTCCTGTTTCTCCGTTGCCGACCCCATTTTGAAGCCCTGCCCACGCACCGCTCCATCTCCGACTTGGAAATGGAGTGTTGCTGACCCCCCCCCCCCCCAGCACCGATTGACAGTCAGAGGCGATCGCATTAACTGCGGGGTGCCGCAGAAAATGCAGGCGCATGTGTATGCTCTTAGCAATTTTTGCAGTTGGACTGCTTATTGCGATTGCAATCCAACCTGAATCAGGCTCTATTACCTATCACAATGCACTGCGGGTAGTACAAAATGGGGTTAATATAAGAGAAAACCCCCCCAGAGCTGTGCTCCTTAACTGTCCCTGGTGGCTAGTGGAGCAGCTGCCCAGTAATCAGTGTCCACGCCAGTGCGCACATGGCCCGCCCCCTACAGCCACGCTGGATCACGGTATAGTGTGGGCACAGAAGTCCCTTACCTCCCTTTCATCAGCGGCCTCGTGATCCCGGAGGGCGCTGTGTGTGTGACTTACCTTAGGAAGAAACCGGAGCCTCCGCTGCAGTGACCCAGCAACCAGGGCGCGGGAGTATACTGCGCCGCTGGGAGTGATGGAGCTGCAGTAAAGATGTCTATTAGACCTAGCCTGCTGCAGCCCTTGTAGATTCTTATAAAAAAAAGTTCTTCTTTTCTTGTCAAAATTAATAGCTAAGAATAGGCTGCCTGAGGCAGCCCCCTCTTAAGTGGCCTGCTACTGAAGGCACCAACTACAAACTGAGCTCCCTGTTCATGGAAGCGAGGTTATAGAGGAGGGGGCGCTGAGCATCTTGGGAACAGTCAAAAGCTTTGAGCCTGTTGGTGCCTCAGATCAAGATCCTACTCTACACCCCAATGTGAATCCTTGTGGAGTCCAGTGTACCCCACAGAAGAAATGAATGTGTCACACCCATTGGCAGCAACATTAGAATAGCTGCTGATGGGCACAATTGAGAAAGGAAGGGGGGAAAACATTTGAATCCAGCACATATATGTAATTTGAATATGTAATTTGTACCTTCCTACTTTAAAATGTAATGGATGAACCTCACCCTGTGAGAACTATCTTCATGATCAAGAGATCTCATACGCAAGAAAAGCATGTGCTGGGATAGGGCTGTGGAGGGCGGCTGCTCGGGCACACACCCGTCAAGTTAAGGAGATTCAACTGAGGAAGCACAAGGGAACTGCAGGGAGACCACATATTTTCAGATGAACATGAGAGGGCGGAAGGCTGCCTAATACTGAAGCACCCTCAAACATCAAACCATATGCAACAACTAGTACAAGCATTCCTGGGGAAAGGTCTGCAGCAGACGGATTTGCATACGGTGATGTCATCCAAGCAATGGGCATAGTTGGCTGCAACCCTCGTCTGCATATGAAAAGAGAAAATGGTCACGCAGGGCATGGCGGCCTTTGTGGGGTTGCGCTTGGATGACCCCTAGATCGCTTTATACACCCCCATCAGTGTGGGGCTCATGTTGGCCATGCCCAAGCCCCTGAAGCATTCAAGCTGATTTCTTGCAGCAGCTGGACCCAGTAACAGCTCCAGAGTTGCTCTACAAGACAAGTAAAAGGGTGTGAGCCCTGCAGCACCACCTGTAGTTTGCATACACACATATATAGGACAGCATCTCTTATATGCCCCAGGGGCAATAAAATAGTAGCCTTATCTAGGGTATCCGTCCATGCCGCTACAGCACTACACACCCAGGCCGACGCAATTGCCTGTCTGAGTAAGGTACCTGAATGTGTATAAATGGACTTCAGGGTAATCTCCTGTTTGCGGTCAGCAGACTCTTTGAGGGTAGCCGTATCCTGGGACGGGAGGGCTACCTTCTTGGATAAGCGTGTTAATGCTTTGTCCACCCAAGGGGAGGATTCCCATCGTAACCTATCCGTTGATGGGAAAGGGGAATCCTTTTGGAAATCTGCAGGAGATTCCCAAGCTTTTTCACATAACTCGTTCAGCTCGTGTGAGGGGGGAAAGGTTACCTCAGGCTTCTTTCCCTTGTACATATGTACCTTCTTGTCAGGGATAGGGGGCTCCTCTGTGATGTGCAAAACATCTTTTATTGCCATAATCATATATCAAATGTATTTTGCCAATTTTGGCTGTAACTTTGCATCATCGTAATCGACACTGGAGTCAGAATCCGTGTCGGTATCTGTGTCAACATCTGGATAGTGGGCGCTTATGAGACCCTGACAGTCCCTGCGACATAGGATTAGGCATTGGTTGAGACCCTGACTGTCCCAAAGCTTCTGCCTTGTCTAATCTTTTGTGCAATGAGTTTACACTAGCATTTAAAACATTCCACATATCCATCCAATCAGGTGTCGGCGGAGACACCACGTTCATTTGCTCCCGCTCCTCTCTAATATAGCCTTCTTCCTCAGACATGTCGACACACGCGTACCGACACACCACACACACAGGGAATACTTTTACTGAAGACATTTCCCCCACAAGGCCCTTTGGAGAGACAGAGAGAGAGTATGCCAGCACATACCCCAGCGCTATATAACCCAGGAATAGCACAGTAACTTAATGTTTGAACAATCGGTGAGGGGGAACATCTTGAAACCTCAGTTTGTACCCTTGGGACACTATTTGTAAAACACACGAGTCCATGTCCGAATGAATCCAGAACTGACTGAAGAGTTTTAGACGTGCCCCCACTGGTGCGGGCTCCTGCAAGAGAGCCCCAGCGTCATGCAGTGGATTTGGCAGAAGCAGAGGATGATCTCTGCTCCTGCGATCTTGAAGAGGATGCAGACCTCTTCTCTCTTCTCCTTCCTCTACCTGCAAAGAAAGGGGAATCTTAACTTCTTGCATATCTATTGGGCCGAAATGACTGCATCAGATAATGATGCGTCTTCATCCGTTGGGAGGGAACATAGGGCAAGAAGGTTGACTTACCTGCGGGAGCTGCCGAGATCAAATTAACTAGGCAGTCACCAAACAAGGCTTCACCTTCATAGGGAAGAGACTCCCTTTCTTCTTGGAGTCAGCATCAGCATTCTCTTGGTGAATCCACAATGCCCTCCTATCCGACACTGCCATGAAATTGGCCCGTGAACTCAAGAGTCCTATATCCCTTGCAGTCTCACGTAAGTATGCTGCAGTGTCCTTGATATGATACAACGTAAGGAGTATCCCATCTCTCCAGGGTATCTATATCGGATGACAAGGTATTCGACCAATTCTTGAATACTACTACTCACCCATGCACATGTAATGGCAGGTCTAAGTAATGTACCCGTGGTTACATAACTAGAAATAATGTAGCTTCCTGCATACGATCCGCTGGATTTGTGACAGGGCCCCGTGCAGAACAGGGGGTGACTCCCACTTTATTCTGTCCGCGGCGGGAAATGAATAAACAACCAGAATCCTTTTGGGGATTTGAAACCATCTTGTCGAGCTGGCCCAGACTTTCTCAAACAGAGATGGAGGAACGTTACATCAGCTTTCATTATATATCTATATATACATACATATAGACCCCTTTGTCAGGAACAGCAGGGTCTTCAGTGATTTTAATATGTCCTTAATATCCACAATCATGTACTGAATGCTCCTTGCCAATATTGGATCTAATCAGGAAACATTATGGTCGACATAAGTATCAGTATCCGTGTCAGTATCAGTGTGTAGTAACTGGGCAAAATAACATTTTTGCGACCCAGCGGGGCCTGAGGGAAAAGAAACATAGCCATGAATATCACATCTATTCTCTACGTCTGTGTCTGGGACACAGATTTATCCAACCTTACTCTGATATTACTGAAACATTTACCCAGTCAGTTATTGGTGGTGCCAACAGGGCCACCATCATATGTCTGCATTCCTAATATAGTTTCCTCTTGGGAAAAACATTCAGCCACCGACATGTTGACACACATATACCAAGTACCCACAGACACACCGGCTTATGGGGGACAGACCGTCAGTAAATCTGTCAGAGGGACACAGAGGATTTTTCAGCTCACAATCCAGCGCCAAAAGTACACAGTCTGGGAAATAATAAACTCTATAGTGATAGACTTGTAATGCTCTAAAGATGTTCTGGTGAGGTGAGGAAGAAGCCCCGCCGCTGTAATGGCGCGTATCTGTCCCGCTCAGAAATAATTAATTACGCTAGCGGGGTAAGGACAGTGCCCAGGCACTAATGTCCACTTTTTCCAGCCTTTTGTGAGGAATTTATGCTGCCCAGGGTGCCCCCCCTCCCCCGTGCCCTGCACCCTGCAGTGCCTGTGTTTGTGTGGGAGCATGGCGCGCAGCGTTCCGCTCGCTGCTCGGTACCTCAGAATGCCGTCACTGAAGAAGAAGTCTTCTGTTCTTCTGCTACTCACCTGTCTTCTGGCTCTGTAAGGGGGTGACGGCAGGCTGCGGGAGTGTGCATCTAGGCGTACCCAGCGATCAGCACCCTCAGGAGCTAATGGTGTCCTGTCAGCCTGAAGCAGAGCCATTGAACTCACTAGAAGTTGGTCATACTTCTCTCCCCTAAGTCCCACGAAGCAGGGAGACTGTTGCCAGCAGCCTCCCTGAAAATAAAAAAAACTAACAAGTCTTTTCAGAGAAACTCAGTAGAGCTCCCCTGTAGTGCATCCAGTATCACTGCGCACAATACTAAAACTGGAGTCTGGAGGAGGGGCATAGAGGGAGGAGACAGTTCACACCCTTTGAAAGTCTTAAAGTGCCAATGTCTCCTGCGGATCCCGTCTATACCCCATGGTTCTTAATGTGACCCCAGCATCCTCTAGGACGTATGAGAAAACAAATAACGCACACACGAGGAGGAGAGAACTAAGGAAGCTATAAGGAGAAGAGGGGAGGGAGGGGGGGTTGAAAGGTAAGGTAGTAAAGGCATATTGGATAAACTACAACCTTATACATATTCATTAATGTACCAGTAGTTAGAAGTAGAAGAGCTCTAACAGAAACCACAAAGCTTATCTAAAGCCACACCACACTGGATATGCCCAATCTCATTTGATTTTTGAAGCAAAGCAGTATTGGACTTTGTTAATACATGGATGGGAGACTGCTTGGTAGTATCAGATTCTTTAGGTGTTTTTAAACTACCAACAACATTTTCTTGGTACATTTAATTTTTACATGTATTCTTTTATGTACCAGAAGTTAGAAGTAGAAGAGCTGTAACAGAAACCACCAGCTCATCTACAGCCACAGCACACTGGATTTGCCCAATCTCTCCTGATCATGGAAGCTGAGCAGTGTTGGTCCTGGTTTTAGTAATTGGATGGGAGACCACAAGGAAATACCAGGAGCTGTGTGTATTTTTACAATACTAACACCGTTCTCTTGATGCATTCCATTTTGAAACATTGGGGCAGATCTATTAAGCCTGGTGAACTGATAAAGTGCAAGGTGATAAAGTACCAGCCAGTCAGCTCCTAACTGTCATTTTTCAAACCCAGCCTGTGACATGGCAATTAGGAGCTGATTGGCTGGTACTTTATCACCATGCAAATTATCATTTCACCAGGTTTAATAAATCGGCTGCTTACTCATTTATGTACGAGTAGTTAGAAGTAGAAGAACTCTAACAGAAACCACTAAGCTCATCTACAGCCACACCACACTGTATATGCCCAATATCACCTGATTTTAGGCCTGGTTTGTTCTTGGATGTGAGACCACCTGGGAATACCAGGTGCTGTAGGTAGTTTTATACTACCAACACCGTTCTCTTGATGCATTCCATTTTGAAACATTGGGGCAGATCTATTAAGCCTGGTGAACTGATAAAGTGCAAGGTGATAAAGTACCAGCCAGTCAGCTCCTAACTGTCATTTTTCAAACCCAGCCTGTGACATGGCAATTAGGAGCTGATTGGCTGGTACTTTATCACCATGCAAATTATCATTTCACCAGGTTTAATAAATCGGCGGCTTACTCATTTATGTACGAGTAGTTAGAAGTAGAAGAACTCTAACAGAAACCACTAAGCTCATCTACAGCCACACCACACTGTATATGCCTCTTCTTACATTCCGCTGCACTTATTGTGGGGTAGCCGCAATCCCTTCTGCTGTACGGTTCCACATTACATTGTTTCTTGTCACTTCCTGTTGATGCAGTAAGGAAACATCCAGGAATTACAGCAGCTTAGTTTTTTTTTTTTTTAACTGGGGCAATTTAGCTAGATCACAGGGCAATTTAGCTCCTTTGGTCCTTTTTTAGGACCAGTTAATCAGACAGTTGAGCAAACTGAAAAACAGCTAACAGGAAATTTCCACTTAAATGGTATTTTCTAATCTTATCTGACCATGACTAAGAATAAAGGATACACAAGATAAACTCTTAGAGCCATGGACCTTATCCATGTTTAAGCTCCATCAAATCTGTAATCAATAGCACTACATGCTCCCACTTTACCACTGTACTATATACTCTACCTGTGTTTTTAAGGTAAAAACACCATTTAACCCCAGTGACACTTGAATTAAAGCAGCAGCCTCTGGAATAGCATTCCTTAGCATTAATCCCAGGAAATCTGCAATCTTCACGCTCTTTGATAGCCATGCTACATTGCTGTTTACTTGGATGGAGCAGAGAGCACAACATCAGGACATAGGAAATATTACAATGCATGATAAGAAAGGTGTGAGCTCTACAGCAAGGCCTCTAACCCTTTGCCAGTGCCAAATACATAGGGCTTAACTCAGATCTGATCACAGCAGCAAATTTATTAGCTAAAACCATGTACACTGCAGGGGGGGGGGTGTATAATATGTGCAGAGAGAGTTAGATTTTGGTGCGGTGTGTTCAAACTGAAATCTAAATTGCAGTGTAAAAACAAAACAGCCAGTATTTACCCTGCACACAAACAATATAACCCACCTAAATCTCTCTGCAAATGTTATATCTGCCCCCCCCCCCCCCATCCCTGCAGTGCACATGGTTTTGCCCACTAGCTAACAAATTTGCTGCATCTGGGAATTACAGCAGCTTAATATTTCTTTTTACAGAAGGTTCAGCAAATTAAATTATTTAGTGAAATACTGTAATCATAACAGTTACAGGGATATTGTAGGTAGATTTATTGTCAGTGGATAAATGTAAAAATTAAACCCTTAGGCATAGTTCCAAAATGCTGTCATTGCAATCCAGATTTTAAGGATATCATGCTTGAGCACAGGTGACTTAATTAGAACTTCGGTCAATGTGAATTAACCATTGGACTCAACCATGGTTATCCTTAAAACCCAGGGGTCTATTTAAGATCGATCTTAATCGATGTTGGGCTTCCAGGTTGAAAAAAACACACACATTTGTTTTCACATTAAACAGACTTCCACATGAGAAAGCAGCAAGGATGCAGTGGCGTTAATGTTTCCTGGTGTCAACTTGTATTATTTCAGTAGACATTGAAATGAGGATGCATCTTGCTGCCTTTCCAATGAAGCAAGTTTAATTTAGTAATAGGTGAAAAACCATCCTTACAAAGGTGTTAATCAGAGACTTGGCTTTGTGGACACTTTTCAGAGAACAAATTTGTTAGCATAAAAATAAAGCCAGAAAATGAAGAGCTGTTTAATCACTCGATTGGATTTTTCTGCCAGCATATTTTTTTTCTCTGCAACCCACTGCTAAATTGTGCTTCCTAGCTGTTTTTTATAAAATCACTGAATCAAATCTAACTCTGATTACATCAGAGAAGGCCATGTACCCTACACCATAAGAGGAGGTTTGAAATTTTGACTTGTCTACTTAAATATCACCAAAATCTGATCACAAGGTTAATTACGTCCCTGGGTGGGATTGAACCACCAACCTTTTGGTTAATAGCCAAACATACTAACCGATTGCGCCACAGAGACACTTTGCAAAAGTCCATACTGACAAAGGCTAATAAGCATTCATCTAAAACGTTTCCTAGAAAAACTTTAAAAAGTCAATAATCTGGAGAGTTTTTGTAAGATGTTTCTTCCATCAACCAACGAAGAAACACATTGGTACTTTCCCATGATGAGTGAGTGCTTCAGGATCTCTTGCACTTACATGTGCAGCAGAGTACTGCAATGGAAGCATGCTGGGCCCATAACCCAGAGGTAGGCAGATTGAAACTATCCTCTGCTATATGCATTTTTTTTGTTAATTAAAGTAATCCAAAACTGGGATTGATATTTTGTCTCTTTTATTTTTACTTAAAGTACAATAACTTTTACCATTTTAATTTGTTTTAATAGTATATTGACAGTATTATTTTCTTTCAAAAATCCACTTCATTTTCTTTACCCTATTATTAAAATGGTAATTGAAGAAGAGGAATTGTTGCTTTGACTGCAGCATTCCCGGGGTTAACTGGTGTTTCTTCAAGTCACAAGGTATGGAGCTGCTGTATAGTTACTCGCAAGTCAGTAGTTGTATGATGCTCACACCTGTTAAGCTGGATACACACAGAATGCCCTACACAGGGGGTGAAATGAGCGCCACCCCCACCCCCCGTACTTTCAGCACACATCACGCTGTGCTGAGCGGGGGGAGAGATGTGTGCTGAGCAGTTCGCTCAGCACACATCTCTCCCCAAAATCGGGCCGTGAATACGGACCTTTAAACTGGATCCACACTTAGATTATCTGTCCAATTTTTTTTTCTAGTTGAAACAAAATTATGCTAATATGTGGCAGCAAATTACAATTGACCATTTGTTCACAAACACTGGAAAACATCCAAAAATGGTCATTTAGATAAATTGGTTAAATCCATTTCATTTAGCTAATTTATCCAAACTACCTTTATTGTATCTTTGTGGGTGAATGATGTGTGGGTCAGTGTTGAGGGTGGTGGAGGAGATGGTTAATAGGCACAGCAGGGTGTGGACAGTCAAATAGTGTGCTTAGAGGTTCAGAGTCATTGTATGAGACTCTGGCAACAGTGACTTGATGAGTCTGGTGTCCATAGGGTGGGACGCATTAACCTTTTTATGCTATTGAAATAGTTCTCCTCCTGACCGACGCAGTTCCTTGCTCCGAGGTTGGTGTATTGTCCTGTTGCAGCGCCTCTCCACTGTGGTCACAGTGAGCTGTGTGGTGTTGCTGGCGCATGCCAATCTCCCCCCAACCTCCCTCTTGCATTTCAGACCTACGTACGCATGATGGGATCTTGTATGATATGCGCGTGTGCTGTAGAGATGAAAGTGGGGGTGAGGAGGCAGATCGTGAGATGGGGAAACTTTGTGGACTGTTAGCGAAGGGGAGCACTGGGCAATCTGAGTTGCAAAGAGGGCAGCAGAAGAGGTTATTGCATGTGCACTGGTGACAGGTCCATCCTTGGTGGCTAGCCTCAGTGGTAAAGGGGTACATGAGCTAGTGTCCCTTGGCCAGCCATGTACCATGGCCACCTCCCTACCTCCTATATATTCTCCCTGATCTGTCACTTTGTTACGGTCTGCTGCTGGCACTGGTGTATCGTCCTGCAGTTGCCGTCTCCGCCCATTGCTGTGACTTCCCCCAGAGTTAGCCACACAGAGTGACAGATCTGGGAAAATATATAGGAGATCATTACTTTCACTTGCAGCCTACCTTATTTTTTGCAGCCTAGCATGCTCCTGACCCCTTCTCTCACTAATACTTATACAACATTCATGAACTCATCTTAAGGTTTCTTTATTATTCAGTCACACTGTCTTGGATCCAAACCATTTCCTGTGGCATTGCAGTCAAACAATTGAGCTATTTACCCTTGCATAGAAAGGTATAATCTAAGCTAGAGAATTCTATTTGGAGCTCACCTTCTACTTTGTGAAGAAATAATCAGCTTTGTGGCTGAGCAGATATATGGAGTGTGTGGCTGCACACTGCATTGATCTGCTGAGTTGCAATGCTAATAATTTTTTTTTTTGCAAAGTACCAATAGCTTCATTGTGAAGGTGGAAAGAAGGGTGTTACGGCATGGAATGTACAAACTGCGAGACCCTGCTGGTAGCGCCTTTGTCTATTTAGTAGGAAGGGCACGTAACAGCCGGGGGGCAATGGAGGAAGCCCCTTTAGGGCTGGAGCCCGGCGGCAACTGACTCCGTTGTCTCTGGCAGTTCCGCCCCTGGACTAGAGGAATGGTCAAGAACATGGCAACATTTAATGCCAAAAAATGCAAAATCATACACGTCTCAAAAATGCAAAGGCTAACTATAATATTAAGGGCATTATAATGGTAAGAGGAAAGCTATCTAAGTATTACTATTTCAGGTAAGCAATGTAACAAAGCAATAGGAAAGGCAAGTCAGATGCTTGTTTGCATAGGTTAAAGAACCAGTAGCAGAAAAAAGTAATACAGGTTGAGTATCCCATATCCAAATATTCCGAAATACGGAATATTCCGAAATACGGACTTTTTTGAGTGAGACTGAGATAGTGAAACCTTTGTGTTTTGATGGCTCAGTGTACACAAACTTTGTTTAATACTCAAAGTTATTAAAAATATTGTATTAAATGAACTTCAGACTGTGTGTATAAGGTGTATATGAAACATAAATGAATTCTGTGAATGTACACACACTTTGTTTAATGCACAAAGTTATAAAAAATATTGGCTAAAATGACCTTCAGGCTGTGTGTATAAGGTGTATATGAAACATAAATGCCTTCTGTGCTTAGATTTAGGTCCCATCACCATAATATCTCGTTATGGTATGCAATTATTCCAAAATACAGAAAAATCCGATATCCAAAATTCCTCTGGTCCCAAGCATTTTGGATAAGGGATACTCAACCTGTAATGCCACTGTATAGGTCCTTGGTACAGCCACATTTAGAATCCTGTGTTCAGTTCCAGAAGCCATATCTCCAGAAGGCTGTAAATACATTAGGGCAACTAAAATTGTGCATGGCCTACATCACAAAACTTACCTGGAAATACTAAAAAATGTTGATGTGTATAGTTTGGAGAAGGGAAGAGGGAACATACAGTAATAGAAACATTTAAATATATAGAGAGGAATGTAATAGGGTGTGAGAATCAGAAAGTGAGAGATTTTGTGTTTTTTCCTGTTGTTTTTTTTTTTGTTTTTGTTTGATTGTTTGTTTTTAAAGTGGCAATCCTTTACATGGCAAAACCAGGTTGATATTTGCCATGTAAAGGATTGCCACCGTGGGCATGTGTAGAAGGGGCACTGCTACTGTTGGCATTATGTGTGTAAGCTGCACTGATATGGTGGTTATGTGTATAAAGGGCACTGCGACTGTGGGTATTATTATTATTATTATTACATGCGGTGTAATGACAATAAGATAGTGCTACTGTGTGGCGTATTTTGATTTGGGGTGCTATTGTGTGGCCATGCCCCTTCCTTGTGATACCACACCTTCTTTTTTTAAGGAGCGCACTGTCCCTTTATTAAGTATTGGAGAGAGGGCCCAAATTAATAGTTTGCAGGGAGGCGCCAAACACCCTAGCACTGGCCCTTTGGTAGGGGACAGGATTTGCTTCTGCTTGTGCACATATGTTATGATTGCCAGCCAACAGCACTGGTTTTGCCTATAACACTAACTATAAATATTTTGAATTGGTCCTGGACCACCAATCCAAGGCACCCCTGCAAGTGTCCTAAGGCACCCCAGGGTGCAGTTTGAGAACCACTGGTCTAGTGAGTACCCAGGATAATTATTGTAGCTGGTCTGCGGGTAACAGCTCTCAGATCCACTTCTAGAAAAAAATGCAGCAATGTAATTTGAGTGACAAACTGCAGAGATGAACCCTTTCTGTGACTGCTGCACAGGGATCACACAAACTCTATTCATAGGGCTGACTTCACTTAGGGGAGATGTTCTCACCCCGCAAAGAAGTGCGAGTATATACCGCACTTACGGTACCATTGGATTTACAGATATTTTCTTGCTATACACTATACATTCTGAGTTGATTGCTCGCTAGCAGTTTTTAGCAGCCATGCAAACGCATTATCGCTGCCCACTGGAGAGTGTATATTCACTTTGGAGAAGTGCGAACACTTGAGCAGCAGAGCGCCTGCAAAATCGTTTCAAAATAAGACCAGCACTGTAGTTACACTTCGTGTGCGTTGATTCTAACAACCGAGGGACGGCTTTTGATGTCACACACCCATCCAGTGAATGCCCAGCCACGTCTGCATTTCTTCTGCCACGCCTGCATTTTTCCAAGCACTCCCTGAAAACGGTCAGTTGCCACCCAGAAACGCCCTCTTTCTGTCAATCTCCTTGTGGCCTGTTCTGTGATTGGAATAATCGCTAGAACTAGTGCAAAACCACAATGGACTTTGTACCCGTACGATGCGCATGCACATTACGGAGCATGCGCATGCACAGATTAGCCATTTTTTTTCAACTGATTGCTACGCAGCGAACAACGGCAGCATGCGATCAACTCGGAATGACCCCCTATATACATAGAAACATGGATTTTTACTGCAGGAATTATGGTTAGTTTAGGGGTATCGGTTAGGGTCAACAGAGGTGTAGCTAGGGGTCCAAGCACCCCTGGCAAAGTAAGGGACTGGCGCCCCCCCCTTTAGATAAAGCATTGCAGTCCATTGGCGGTTACCATGTTGGAGCCACAGCAACTGACCCCCTCCCCCACACGCTGCCCTACATCATCGGCTGGGATTCACTGTTGGTGTGAAGCCACTGGGAACAGTCTGGTAGCATTAGCAGCAGTCTGTGTCATAGATAGGGAAGGCAGAAGGTTAACTAGCTAATAGCAGTCTGTTGGCAGCAGAGGCTGGGCGGGGGGCTGAGAATGAGCCAACGCTGATCAATGTCCAGTCTGCTTAGACAAAAATATTTTGTGATCAGGGCTGGTTCTAGACCAAAGGAGCCAATGGCAAAAATTTCCTTTGGCACCCCCCCCCCCCCACACACATACACACACACCAAAAAAGAACATATCCCAGTTTAACATAACGCTATGTGGTGCAAGGTGTGGAGCTGGTTACTTGTATCAGACCTCTGACATTTGCCTTTTCACCCATATTGCATACTTTTTCTTGCAGGTTGTGTCTTAATTCAAGAAGTGTTCTAAGTACTTCAGCTTAGTATCTTTACTGACCCCTCTTTACCCCACACTACATAACTGACCCCTCTATACCCTACACTACATCACTGACCTTTCTATAACCATCACTGCATTACTGACCCCTCTATACAGTACACTGACCTCTATATACCTGCTAGTACATCCCTGATGCCTATATTCCCTAAGCTAAATCCCTGATGCCTCTATTCCCTACGCTACATCCCTGACGCCTCTATTCCCTATGCTACATCCCTGACGCCTCTATACCCTACGCTACATCCCTGATGCCTCTATTCCCTACGCTACATTCCTGATGCCTCTATAACCTACGCTACATCCCTGACGCCTCTATACCCTACGCTACATCCCTGACGCCTCTATACAGTACAATGCATTACTGATCCCTCTAGACCATACATCCTCATTACATCAGAGAGATAGTGAAACACTGGAAAAAATAAGGATAAAGTGGACTACAGAAACTGATGCTCTAAACAAAGGAGAGAGAGAGAAAAGCACAAGGGAAAGTGGGCAATCGGAACACCATAGAGAGAGGAGAGATAGAAATGCCTGAAAAAGTAAAGGGGGTTGGGTATGGCATCCGGCGCTCGGGATTCCAGCAGTCACATGATACCTAATCCTAACCCTCTGGGGGGGTGGCGGATAGGGCTAACCCTCAGGGGGTGGCAGCTAGGACTAACCCCCCCCCCTCCTAGTGCCTTCCCTAACACCCGCTCCCCCGGTCCTAACCCTCCCTCCAATACTCGCCTTCGGGATGTTGGCTGTCTGTGTGCCGGCACCAGTCTCCCAAGTGGTGTCAGGATTCCAACATCGGTCAAATGACCGCCGGTATACCGTCTGCCGGGATGGTAAATGTATCCTGAGGACAGGTAGTGAGTGTGGAGGGATAGGTGGTTCAGTAAAATGTAACAGCTCAAACTGCGATCATTCACTGATAAATTGATTTATAGCTCTCCCTTTTTAACCATTGCAGTCATAAAAGCAATGTTTTTTAAACTTTTAAATAAAGCTTGTTAGCATCCCCAGCACACTGTATATGCTGGGAGATGTAGTTCTCAATATGAAAACATTTAATTACTGTATGAACTCTAATTCCCCAACTGAAACCTCTCACAAACACACACTCCTTAATCTAGTACACACACACACACATTTCCCCAGTACTGACAACTCTCATCACTTCCACACACTGACAACTCCCTCCTGCTCCTCTCCCCACTGACACTGACAGCTCCCTCACAGTCACACACATCCTCCACCCCCCCCCCACACACACACACTGATAGCACACATGCACAGATCCCCCCCTCCTCGACACTAACTGTCACGGACTGCTTGGGCAGCAGGGGGCAGGCTCTGACTTGAAGTGCTGAAATTCAACAGCTCTCTCGAACTTGCAAGGCATGGCTGTGCAGCTGTCTCCAGCCATCTCCTTGCCCACTGTGTAATTTGTGGCGTTCTCTGATGTTCCCCGCTCTGCCTCTACAACCGGCACATAATGTACAGCAGTGGTGACTCCTGAGTATGGGCCTGGAGAACTCCGCCTACCGGGGTGTAGGGATTAATAATTTCAAAGGGGCAGAGCTAGGAGTGAAGCAGTGGACAGCAGTTGAGGGGCGTTTCAAACTGTAACAGGGTTGGGACAATTTCAGTATCCTTCCCTCACCGTCTAATTGGTCAGTCCCACGCTGATTGCCATAGCGCCCTTTCGAGACTGCAGAACTCTATCCCTTAGCCACGGTTGGCACAGCTGGATGGTGCCCCTGGCAAGTGCCATCCTGGCCAAGGGGTAGATACGCCCCTGAGGGTCAGGGCCAGCAACAGAAATCTCGGGGCCCAGTGCACTGATATCTCTGGGGCCCCCTCAACCCCCCTTAACTTGGCAGAGGGATCTTTAAAAAAAATGGAGCCTTTGACTCGGACCGTCAGTGAGGCCGGCAGGTGGTTTTCATACTGGGCTATCCAGCTCTTCGGTGGCGGTGGCAGGGACATTCAGAAAAGGGCCAGCACAGCAACATGCATAATAATGGCAATACAGTATGGACCACAGGGACTGGACAAAGTGATGGGGTAAAAGGAGGGGGGAGGGTTTAGTTGGCCTGTTAATTGTTTTCCTGCTTAAATTGAGCAGTTGGTGGATACACTTTAAAAAGCAATATTGGCACTGTGGCCCCATTATTTCTGTTCTTAATACTTGGAGCCCTGAACAAGTGTCCCCTTTGTCCCCCCTGTCACCGGGCCTGTTCAGGCGTTACCTATGGAGAAGCTGCGACATGACATCCTAGGACACGATACTGCACCATGCATCACCATTATATTTCAGTGTGCCTTGTCAATATTTAAATCTTGTTCTGTGTGACGTGAGTTGTAAATGGTTGAAAATCTCTGTGCTACAGTATCGTCACCATGTAGTTATAACAACACCGCAAAACCACCAAAAGACGTGTTTTGGTAGAGGGACTGCTGGAGGGGCCCATTGGGGCCCCCAGTTTGCTGCCCCACCCCAGTATACCTGTGCTGTAGCCAGTGGAAGAGGCACTATCTTCCCGGTGATCTCTTCGGGAAGATGGTGCCGCACATAGAAAGCAAAGACTCTGGCTGCACTCTCCTGCCCTCGCTCTAAGCAAGGTGATCGGGCCACAAAAGGACCCCTGCCGGACCCCGGCCTGTGGGCCACAAAAGGATGCATTGGGGGCGGCATGCGGCCCATGGGTTTGACACCCCTGCCCTAGAGTATCAAAATTTGTTTCACGGCACCCCTAGGCCAAAGTTTTTTTTATTGAGAAATTCAGAAAAAAATATAAAATTAAGTAAATTGTGTTTATAGCATGTCATCCTCAGGTTCAGTTATGTTGTGAGGGAATGGTTTTGCCAATTTAATAAAGTATAAATAATTTTAATTGGTCCTGGACCACCAAACTATGCTACCAGTGCAAGAACCCCAGTTTGGAAACTACTGCCATAAAATAAACCTTTTTTGTTTTTTTTAAACTACATGTAATACACCTTAGATCTCAGTTCCTAAAAGGTTTTAAACCCTTGCATACAGTAAACTACACATATTTAAAAATCCTACACCGGGCACAAGTGCTCACGGGCCAATTTCATGGCAGTCTCGGATAGGAGGGCATTGTGGATTCACCAAGGGAATGCTGATGCTGACTCCAAGAAGAAAGGGAGTCTCTTCCCTATGAAGGTGAAGCCTTGTTTGGCGACGGCCTAGTTAATTTGATCTCGGCAGCTCCCGCAGGTAAGTCATCCTTCTTGCCCTATGTTCCCTCTCAACGGATGAAGACGCATCATTATCTGACGCAGTCATTTCGGCCCAATAGATATGCAAGAAGTTAAGATTCCCCTTTCTTTGCAGGTAGAGGAAGGAAAAGAGGGAAGAGGTCTGTAGCCTCTTCAAGATCGCAGGAGCAGAGATCGTCCTCTGCTTCTGCCAAATCCACTGCATGACGCTGGGGCTCTCTTGCAGGAGCCCGCACCAGTGGGGGGCACGTCTAAAACTCTTCAGTCAGTTCTAGATTCATTCGGACCTGGACTCGTGGGTTTTACAAATAGTGTCCCAAGGGTACAAACTGGGGTTTCAAGACGTTCCCCCTCACCGATTGTTCAAATCAGCCTTAGTCAGCAGGGAGAAGGTTTTTATTCAAGCCTCTTCGTGGTCCAGAAGCCGGACGGCTCAGTCAGACCAATCTTAAATCTGAAATCCCTTAATTTCTACCTAAAGAAATTCAATTTCAAGATGGAATCTCTCAAGGTAGTGACCTCCAGTCCGGGGGATAAAGGAGATTTCATGGTTTTGGTAGACATAAAGGATGCCTACTTATATGTTCCCATTTAGCCACTGCATCAAGCTACCTGAGGTTTGCAATTCAGGATTGTCATTACCAATTTCAGACGTTGCCGTTTGGTCTGTCCACGGCTCCGAGGATTTTCACCAGGGTGATGGCGGAAATGATGGTCCTCCTTCGCAAGCAAGGAGTCACAATTATCCCGTACTTGGATGATCTCCTGATAAAGGCGAGATCCAGGGACCAGTTGGTGCAAAACATTTACTCTCCCTGACAGTTCTTCAACAACATGGTTGGCTCCTAAACTTGCCAAAATCGCAGTAGGTCCCAATGACGCGGTTGTTGTTTTTGGGAGTGATACTGGACACAGAAGAGGTTTTCTTCTAGTGGAAAGGCTCTGGAGATCCAGAGTCTGGTCAAACAAATTCTGAAACCAGCAAGAGTGTTAATCCATCAATGCATTCAGTTGCTGGGAAAGATGGTTGCGGCCTACGAGGCCATTCAGTTTGGCAGGTTCCATGCCAGAGTGTTCCAGTGGGACCTGTTGGACAAGTGGTCCGGATCCCACCTACACATGCACCGGAGGATAATCCTGTCTTCCAAGACAAGAATCTCACTCCATTGGTGGCTGCACAGTTCTCACCACCTAGAGGGGCGATGGTTCGGGATCCAGGACGGGATCCTAGGGACCACGGATGCAACCCTCCGAGGCTGGAGAGCAGTCACACAGGGGGAAAACATCAAGGAAGATGATCAAGTCTTCCTTGGATGTTTTCATCTCCACATAAATGTTCTGGAGTTAAGGGCCATTTAATAACTGCAGACACAGTACGCACTGGGACGGGTGCCCAGCATCCTCTACGGACTAAGAGAAAAGGATTTACCGGTAGGTATTAAAATCCTATTTTCTCTAACGTCCTAGAGGATGCTGGGGACTCCGTAAGGACCATGGGGATAGACGGGCTCCGCAGGAGACATGGGCACTTTAAGAAAGACTTTAGTTCTGGGTGTGCACTGGCTCCTCCCTCTATGCCCCTCCTCCAGACCTCAGTTTTATACTGTACCCAGTGGAGACTGGGTGCTTTTCAGGAGCTCTCCTGAGCTTTCTGACAGAAAGTATTTTGTTAGGTTTTTAATTTTCAGGGAGCACTGCTGGCAACAGACTCCCTCATCGAGGGACTGAGGGGAGAGAAGCAGTCCTACTATCTGAGTTGCAAGGTCCTGCTTCTTAGGCTACTGGACACCATTAGCTCCAGTGGGATTGGTACGTAGGATCTCACCCTCGCCGTCCGTCCCAGAGCCGCGCCGCCGTCCCCCTCGCAGAGCCGGAAGATAGAAGCCGGGTGAGTATGAGAAGAAAAGAAGACTTCAGAGGCGGCAGAAGACTTCATGATCTTCACTGAGGTAACGCACAGCACTGCAGCTGTGCGCCTTTGCTCCCATACACCTCACATACTCCGGTCACTGTAAGGGTGCAGGGCGCAGGGGGGGCGCCCTGGGCAGCAAT
This sequence comes from Pseudophryne corroboree, assembly GCF_028390025.1. NCBI lineage: Eukaryota > Metazoa > Chordata > Amphibia > Anura > Myobatrachidae > Pseudophryne > Pseudophryne corroboree. The sequence continues at coordinate 413,483 of NW_026969768.1, forward strand.
ATAAACCTCTTTCGCAAAAATATAACATATATACAGCTGGGCACTTTATATATGTATAAGCCCCCACCAATTTTACAGTTTAAGCGGGACAGAAGCCCGCCTCCGAGGGGGCGGGGCTTCTCCCTCAGCACTCACCAGCGCCATTTTTTCTCCACAGCACCGCTGAGAGGAAGCTCCCCGGACTCTACCCTGCTTATACCACGTTAGACAAGAGGGTTGAAAAGAGGGGGGGGGGGGGCACATAATTCGCAAATTACATACAGCAGCACTACTGGGCAAACATTAAGTTACTGTTTTATTCCTGGGTTATATAGCGCTGGGGGGTGTGCTGACATACTCTCTCTCTGTCTCTCCAAAGGGCCTTGTGGGGAAACTGTCTTCAGAAAAAGCATTCCCTGTGTGTGTAGTGTGTCGGTACACGTGTGTCGACATGTCTGAGGAAGAAGGCTATATTAGAGAGGAGCGGGAGCAAATGAATGTGGTGTCTCCGCCGACAGCTGATTGGATGGATATGTGGAATGTTTTAAATGCTAGTGTAAACTCATTGCACAAAAGATTAGACAAGGCAGAAGCTTTGGGACAGTCAGGATTTAAACCCATGCCTGATCCTATGTTGCAGGGACTGTCAGGGTCTCATAAGCGCCCACTATCCCAGATTGTTGACACAGATACCGACACGGATTCTGACTCCAGTGTCGATTACGATGATGCAAAGTTACAGCCAAAATTGGCAAAATCCATTCGATTTATGATTATGGCAATAAAAGATGTTTTGCACATCACAGAGGAACCCCCTGTCGCTGACAAGAGGGTACATATGTACAAGGGAAAGAAGCCTGAGGTAACCTTTCCCCCCTCACACGAGCTGAACGAGTTATGTGAAAAAGCTTGGGAATCTCCAGATAAAAGACTGCAGATTTCCAAAAGGATTCTTATGGCGTATCCTTTCCCATCAACGGATAGGTTACGATGGGAATCCTCCCCTAGGGTGGACAAAGCATTAACACGCTTCTCCAAGAAGGTAGCCCTCCCGTCCCAGGATACGGCTACCCTCAAAGAGTGTGCTGACCGCAAACAGGAGATTACCCTGAAGTCCATTTATACACATTCAGGTACCTTACTCAGACTGGCAATTGCGTCGGCCTGGGTGTGTAGTGCTGTAGCGGCATGGACAAATACCTTATCTGAGGGGATGGATAGCCTAGACAAGGATACTATTTTATTGACCCTGGGGCATATAAGAGATGCTGTCCTATATATGTGTGTATGCAAACTACAGGTGGTGCTGCAGGGCCCACACCCTTTTACTTGTCTTGTAGAGCAGCTCTGAAGCTGTTACAGTGCCCAGCTGCTGCAAGAAATCAGCTTGAATGCTTCAGGGGCTTGGGCATGGCCAACATGAGCCCCACACCGAAGGAGGGTGGGGGTGTTTAATGCAAACTTGGGGTTATCCAAGCGCCGCAAAAGGCCGCCATGCCCTGCATGCCCCTTTTCTCTTTTCATATACAGATGAGGGTTCCAGCCAACTTTGGCCCACTGCTTGGATGACATCACCGTATGCAAATCCGTCTGCTGCAGAACTTCCCCCAGGAATGCTTGCAATAGTTGTTGCATATGGTTTAATGTCTGAGGGTGCTTCAGTATTAGGCAGCCTTCTGCCCTCCCATGTTCATATGAAAAGATGTGGTCTCCCTGCAGTTGTTGTCCCCAGACGAGAGTTCCCTTGTGCTTCCTCAGTTAAATCTCCTTAACTTGACGGGGGGGTGCCCGAGCAGCCGCCCTCCCCAGCCCTATCCCAACACATACTTATCTTGCATATGAGATCTCTTGATCATGAAGATAGTTCTCACAGGTTGAGGTTCATCCTGGCCCCGCTCCCCGCTGGAGATCGCTGATGGGGACAGCAGCGGGGCTTCAGCAGAAGGGTGAGTATGTGTGGCCAGAGACCTCCCTTCCCATGTGCAGGCCTGCAGAGTCTGCCGCGCAGGATGGGGCATGTGGCACTCTCCCTCCCAGGGGCTCTTCCAGATGTAGCTCCTCAGCAGTATTTTTCCCGGGCTGCGCGGCGCTCTCCCCGACTGGCATCCGCCCTGGAACACTGCCTTCCTCAACGCAACATCAGCAGGGGGCCCTGGCCTCATCACCATCCCAGGTCTTTCTCATGTATGTATCATGTATGTGTGTGTGATATATGTATGAATCATATATGTTTGTGATATATATATATATATATATATATATATATTCCATAGACAAAAAACCTTACGGTTTCACATGTCCCATTAAGGCTTCTTAGACATGATCGAAATTTCAGAAACCTGTTGTAACTCTTCCACTCAAACTCCAAAAAGCAATGAAATTCCGATCATTAAGGCTGACGCCTTAATGGACGTGTTCCTTGCGCAATACAGATATGGTATGCCATCACAGCCTGTGGGTAAGTGCAGATTCAGCACTCTCACAGAGTGAGATTGCTGTCACTCACACAATGGTGGAGCTGCTAATTCACAGATTTGTGTGCTCATTGGAATACACACATGCAGTCTATGCAACTGAAGGTCTGAGCAGTTTTGTGGTGCTCCCATCCCACACAGTGCCCACAACCATCCCATTCAGTCAACACAACAAAGCCACCTTGTTACAACATCCTTCTAACTCCATACATCCATCTCACTTAGTATACACATTTAGCTCCCTCAAACATCTTGGTTAATTGCTAAACTATAATACCCCATCTACGGTCTATGCATCTACACTTACTTCCCCTATACACCCCCATGCTGCCCGGTCTTCCCCAATCCCTACTGCTGTGTTCTCCCATCTGTGCTAGTCTGTACTAACTTATCTGTACCATCTGTCTTTCCCCACCTGTGCATTGTCTGTACCACCGTTTCCTTCTCTCTGTGCTGCTCAGTGTTTCCTTCTTCAACGTCACTCTGCCTCCTCCAGTACATGGCACACTGTCTTCTCTCCCATCTGCACCAGTTTTCTACCCATCCATGCCAGTGTTTTCAACCCATCTGCACCATTTCCCCCATCTGCACCGCTCTGTCTCCCTTCCCATACTTGCTGCTTAATCTACCCCCTATCCACACCACTCTTACCCTATTCATGTAGCTGACATCCTGAAGGTAAATTTAGTGGATCCTGCGCTCTTGGCAGGGGGATAACCGCCACAGCCCACCCCCCAGTGGTCCGGAAACGCCTCCGTTGTGCAGACCATGCCCTGCCAATGGCATTCTAACGCTGTTTGCACGCCCCCCTCCTTCCCCAAACCACCTCTGCCTATCAATCAGGCAGGGTGATAGCATCTCACTGGGCTCCTGGGGTACGCACGCGCAGTGCGGCCATTGCACGTGCGCACCTCACAAACTAATTCAGACTGCAATCGCTGCTGCTGCTGCGGTCTGAATTACCCCGTGTTTCTCTGTCCCCCCCATTAGTGCTGCTTAGTGTTCCCTCTATCCACACACTTCTGTTCCCCCATCCACACCGCTCTCCTCCCTCCAATCAACAACACTCTTACCTCATCTGAGCAGCTTTGTCTTCCGCTCAGACCTTCAGTTGCATAGACTGCATGTGTGTATTCCAATGAGCACACAAATCTGTGAATTAGCAGCTCCACCATTGTGTGAGTGACAGCAATCTCACTCTGTGAGAGTGCTGAATCTGCACTTACCCACAGGCTGTGATGGCATACCATATCTGTATTGCGCAAGGAACACGTCCATTAAGGCGTCAGCCTTAATGATCGGAATTTCATTGCTTTTTGGAGTTTGAGTGGAAGAGTTACAACAGGCTTCTGAAATTTCGATCATGTCTAAGAAGCCTTAATGGGACATGTGAAACCGTAAGGTTTTTTGTCTATGGAATTTCATCGCTTTTTTTACATTTATTTTTTTTATTCAGAAATGTAAAATTTCACTGTAAGAATAAACATTTGATTTTTTAAATGTTTAATGAAAATGTTCGTATAACATCACTGTTCTGTGCAAAATTATTTTATTAACCAAACCAAATTGTTTAAGGTCCGTACACACTTAACGATTTAATGAGCGACGTCGCTCATTTTATCGTTAAGTGTGTATGCAGCCAGCGACAAACGATGCGCAGCCCCGCGGGTCGGCAACAATCTTCGCTGTCGGTAGGGCATGCAGGAAGGATGTGGACTGTCGTCCACGACCTTCATGCAGGGCTGGCGGGGGCGTGACGTCACTGAGCGATATGAGCGGTCATATCGCTCAGTGTGTACAGTCGGCCGCCGGCCGGCCCGGGAGGGGAAACATTAGACGATGTAGCTCACAGAGGGACATCGTTTAATGTGTACGGGCCTTTAGACTTTGGTCAAAATATTTTGCTGCCTTTGCAGCTGATGCAGGGAGGGGGGTAGGCGGCAGCAGCCTGTAACTGAGGCTGGAGGTAGGCGTGAAATGCATTGCTTGTACGTGTGAGTGCGTGGTGTCAGGTGCTGCGCGTGTATATGTGTGTGTGTGTCAGGTGCTGCCTGTGTATGTGTGTGTCAGCTCCTGTGTGTATGTGTGTGTCAGGTGCTGCGTGTATATATGAGTGTGTCTGATGGTGCGTGTGTATGCGTCAGCTGCCGCACGTGTGTGTGTGTGTGTCAGGTGTGGCGGGTGTATAGGTGTGTGAGTATCAGGTGCTCCGCGTGTGTACAAGTGTATGTCTGGTGCTGTGCATGAATACGTATGTCTGTGTCAGGTGATGCGCGTGTACATGAGTGTGCGTCAGGTGCTGCGCGTGTACATGAGTGTGCATTAAGTGCTGCGCGTGTACATGAGTGTGCGTCAGGTGCTGCGTGTGTACATGAGTGTGCGTCAGGTGCTGCGCGTGTACATGTGTGTGCGTCAGGTGCTGCGCGTGTACATGTGTGTGCCTCAGGTGCTGCACGTGTCTATGTGTGTGTGAGTAAGGCACTGCGTGTGTATGTGTGTGTCTGATGGTGTGTGTGTATATGTATGTGTCAGGTGCTGCGTGTATATGCATGTGTCAGGTGCTGCGTGTATATGCATGTGTCAGGTGCTGCGTGTATATGCATGTGTCAGGTGCTGCGTGTATATGCATGTGTCAGGTGCTGCGTGTATATGCATGTGTCAGGTGCTGCGTGTATATGCATGTGTCAGGTGCTGCGTGTATATGCATGTGTCAGGTGCTGCGTGTATATGCATGTGTCAGGTGCTGCGTGTATATGCATGTGTCAGGTGCTGCATGTTTATTTTATTGTGTCTGATGGTACGTGTGTGTGTCAGGTGCCGCACGTGTATATGTGTGTGTGTCAGGTGTTGCGCGTGTATGTGTGGGTCAGGTGCTGCATGTTTATTTTATTGTGTCTGATGCCACGTGTGTGTGTGTGTGTCAGGTGCCGCACGTGTATGTGTGTGTGTCAGGTGTTGCGCGTGTATGTGTGGGTCAGGTGCTGCATGTTTATTTTATTGTGTCTGATGCTACATGTGTGTGTGTCAGGTGCCGCACGTGTATGTGTGTGTGTCAGGTGTTGCGCGTGTATGTGTGTGTCAGGTGCCGCGCGTGTATGTGTGTGTCAGGTGCCGTTCCCCTTCTTCCCATCCCAGCTCTCTCTGTAGAATACAGCTCTGCACCCAGAGAGAGGGAAAGACTAGGGGGCTGATCACTGCACTGCTCACTTTTTGGTCATGAGTTCGGCCTCCTGTTTCTTCCAGTGCTGTGTTCCTGCAGCCTAGCCCTCCCTGTTGTGCCAGAGAATCAGCCCTTCCTTCCCCTGACAGAGAGAGAGAGCCCGAGGCAGAGACACTCTTCCCGTAGCTGGCCTACCCCCAGTACTTCAGCACTGGCCATGCGGCAGTCAACAAAGGAGACCAGCAGGGGGTTCTGGCAGCATCAGCTGTGGCCGCAGCTGGATCGGGGAGGCCTGCAGTGTCTGAGGTGGGCAACACTTCCTCCGCCGCTGTCACCTTCCCCTGCCGGAGAGAAAGCCAGAGACATACCCTTCCCGCAGCTGGGATACCCCTAGTACCTCAGCGCTGGACAGGCAGAAGTCTATGGAGGGGACCGGCAGGGGTTTCGGGCCGCAGCAGTAGCAGCGGCCGCAGTCAGATCAGGGAGGCCTGCAGGGTCAGAACTGGGCAGCACTTCCACCAACACTGTCACCTCTGTGCTGGGCATGTACACCAGTCCGTACGGACGGAGGTGTCCACAACAGGCAGCAGTATAATGAGTCAGACAAACTCATTACACGCTGCCCACTGCTGCGCCGCATGCCCTCGATGGAGGAAGCCTAGATGCGGTCCCCAGCGGCAGCGAGGGAGAAGGGTGATCACATCACCCTTCAACCCGGCACCTCACAATCAGCTGGGGATCTGCAGTAGCTTCATCTCTCTCTTCCTCTCCCTCTCTGACAGCACAGCAGCCCCTCTGGGTCCCATGTAGCTCTGCCCCCCTGCTCACAGTTCACTCGGCCTCTCCTGATTAAAAAGAAAATAAGAGCCTGACCTGCTGCTCAGATGCGAGGAGGGGACGGGCGGTAGGTCCTCTGTGAGTACACTACACAGTCAAAATTAACTCTGACTCCTCACAACAGTGTGGACTGCAGGCGACGTCAGATGCCAATTTGGGTGTGCTTGCCGCACTACCTGCCCATCAAGCCCAACGTGGCATTTTGTATTAGGAACCCTATAACAGCATTCCGACATCCCTCCCTATGACGCTGCCATCCATACACTGCCGCTCTCATACATCCGTACACCGCCACTCTCATACATCCGCACACTGCCGCTCTCACACAACTGTACACTGTTGCTCTCATACATCCATACACTGCCGCTCTCATACATCCGTACAACCCCGCTCTCATACATCCGTACAACCCCGCTCTCATACATCCGTACAACCCCGCACTCTTACAGCCGTACTCTTACAGCCGTACTCTTACAGCCGTACTCTTACAGCCGTACTCTTACAGCCGCACACTACCGCACTCTTACAGCCGCACACCGCCGCACGCATACAGCCGCACACCATCGCACTCATACAGCCGCACACCGACGCAGTTATACAGCCGTACATTGCCGCTCTCATACATCCGCACACTGCCGCTCTCATACATCCGCACACTGCCGCTCACATCTATACATACATAGCCTCCATACATCTACACATCCAATCCCCGCGCAAGGGAACACTGAAATCACTATCACTTTTCCCCGGGGTGTGACCACAGCCAGCCACTACTCCGGCCACCTTCTTGTGACACCAAAATGCATCTTACCTATCATCAGGGTGGTGCTGCTGCTGGGGGCAGGTTGCTGCCTCAGTCTCCTAGTTGGTGCTGCGATTGGAGGGGGTACTGCTTCCCTGTGCTGCCACTGTATCCCGGATCATCGTGCCGCTGGCTGAATTGCAGCTTGACGCTACTGCTGCCGGGAGTAACAGCTTCCTGACTGTTGTTGCTGGTGGCTGCCTACTGCTCATTGCCGCCGGAACACTGACCGGCTCGGCAGTGATGCTGGCGGAGGAGTAGTGGCGGTGGGGTGGTGCCTGCTCCCTTCCCTCGAGCATGCCGCAGTGTAAAAAAAAAAATAATAGAGAGCATACCAGGGTGAGTCTGTATGGATCACAGTGATTACACGGGGCACAGCATAAGGACACCTTGCTGTGAGGGGCTCTGCCCACACAGATTGCTGCACCCTCTCTGATGTCAGCCGCTGCCCTCTCGTTCTCTGGGCGGCCAGTTCCAGTGTGAGGTAGGAGAGGAAGAGAACACACAGGTGTTAGGCGCCGTGGTCCGCGATGTCCTCGCGGCCCGGCGCCTAGCAACTAGGGACGCCGAGCGTGCTAGCCGCCGGCTCCCTAGCAACGCTAGGACGCCGGGCGCGCTGAGCCGCCTGGACCCTAGCAACGGGGACGCCACGGACGGACTGCGCTCCCCTTGCAGGGTCAATCAAGTGAACTACACACACACACTTGTCTTCTGGTCGTGCAGCAAGGCAGCTGCACGGCATTGTGCTAATCAGGCTCTGAACTTCTGATTGAAGGACTCCCTGCTAAATACCTTCTCAGTGCTTCACACAGACGCCGGTAATAGCTTCCTGCATGCTGCTTTGGTTTGCTGACGTCTGTTCCAGTTCTGCTGTGTCCGGTCATTCCTGTCCTCAGAGTTCCTGAATCTTAGTGTTGTCATCTCTTCCCAAGGAGTCTTCCAGTCCTCATTTACCCGCAACAGTCGCTAGAGGATCTCGTGTGGTTTTCGTGAGTGGCGGCTCTGCCGCGTGCTGCGGCCTAGGCTGCTTTATTTTGTATTCTGTGTTGGTGCATTTGCGGAGGTTTACGCTCCCACACTCCTCTCCGGAACTCGCCGGTGCCGGGTAGAAGAGTGGACAAGTGGGTATTTTGGTTGTCCTTTTCCCTGGCGGTTTTCCGCACATACTCTAGTTTAAAGTTAGTTTTGAGCCCCTGGCTTTGTTGTTTAGTAGAGGGCCCCTTGTTATCACCCTGTCTCGGATTTCTCTTTGTCTCCCATTAAGACCTGAGGGGGCATCGGAGTTGGGCAGACGTAATCCGCCCTTCAAACGCGGCTGCCATGGGCCCAAGCAACCATAGTCTCGTAAGAGATTTCTGACAGCACGGACGAGACAACGGAGATAGGGCGCCAGGGGCTATTCCCGTTCCCACTCCCTTTCCAAGCATTACGTTCCAGTACTCAGGTCCTTGCTATAAGATATCCCCAGACCAGAGTATTGGAATCATAACAGGAGAGCAGCCCTGATATATAACAGAGGTGGAAGTTCTATAGGCAGCAGAGACGGAGACCAGCCAGCCAGTCTCCCAGTGCCCTGATCACTACACGCCGCCAGCACAGCATTACAGGAGGGTCCTATAGTGCTGCCCTGAGCTAACAGGTGTGTGTACCAGTGTGCTGCGCCCTGGTGTCTCTGAGAGGGGTGAGGTCACCGTGCCGCTTTAGTATATGGCTTTTCCTTAGTACTGTAAGTTACAGCCCTGCACTAGTAGTGGCAACTCTGCCCTATGTGAACCTGTGAGGTTATTTTCCTATTTACAGAATAACCGGGGAGAAGGCGGCCATATTGCGGCTCTCAAGAGAAGGCACTCTAGTACACCCCCTGCTGGCGGCCACTGCGCAGGCGCAACAAATTGAAATGCCCGATCTCTATAATGGGGCATATTTCTCTTAATTAAAAAAAACCTGTAACTTTCTGAAAAACCACAACCCCAAAAGGCACTTCACAGGGACATGCTCTATCTAATAAAACAAACCCCAAGTCATATATATATATATATATATATATATATATATATATATATATATATAAAATAAGATTTTACTCACCGGTAAATCTATTTCTCGTAGTCCGTAGTGGATGCTGGGACTCCGTAAGGACCATGGGGAATAGCGGCTCCGCAGGAGACTTGGCACAACTAAAGAGAGCTTTAGGACTACCTGGTGTGCACTGGCTCCTCCCCCTATGACCCTCCTCCAGACCTCAGTTAGGATACTGTGCCCGGAAGAGCTGACACTAAGGAAGGATTTTGAATCCCGGGTAAGACTCATACCAGCCACACCAATCACACCGTACAACTCGTGATATTATACCCAGTTAACAGTATGACAACAACGGAGCCTCTGCACAGATGGCTCTCAACAATAACCCTTTTGTTAACAATAACTATGTACAAGTACTTGGGATGGGCGCCCAGCATCCACTACGGACTACGAGAAATAGATTTACCGGTGAGTAAAATCTTATTTTCTCTGACGTCCTAAGTGGATGCTGGGACTCCGTAAGGACCATGGGGATTATATCAAAGCTCCCAAACGGGAGGGAGAGTGCGGATGACTCTGCAGCACCGAATGAGCGAACTCTAGGTCCTCCTCAGCCAGGGTGTCAAACTTGTAAAATCTTGCAAATGTGTTTGACCCCGACCAAGTAGCAGCTCGGCAAAGTTGTAAAGCAGAGACCCCTCGGGCAGCCGCCCAAGAAGAGCCGACCTTCCTCGTGGAATGGGCTTTTACTGATCTAGAATGCGGCAGTCCCGCCGCAGAATGACAGTCCTGTACCACAAATCTGAGGTACTCCTGGTGAGGAGAGTAAATGGGGACATGCAGGTAAGCATCCTTGATGTCCAGTGATACCATGTAATCCCCTTCCTCCAGGCTTGAGATAACCGCCCTGAGCGATTCCATCTTGAACTTGAACCGTTTTATATACGTGTTCAAAGATTTAAAATTTAAAATGGGTCTCACCGAACCGTCCGGTTTCGGTACCACAAACATTGTGGAATAGTAACCCCTTCCTTGTTGAAGGAGGGGTACCTTGACTATCACCTGCTGCAAATACAGCTTGTGAATTTGCCTCTATCACAGCCTCCCTGTCCAAGGGAGATGTTGGCAAGGCAGATTTTAGGAAACGGCGAGGGGGAGACGTCTCGAATTCCAGCTTGAATCCCTGAGACACTACTTGTAGAATCCAGGGATCCACCTGTGAGCAAGCCCACTGATTGCTGAAGCACTTGAGACGGGCCCCCACCGCACCTGGCTCCACCAGTGGAGCCCCAGCGTCATGCTGTGGACTTAGCGGAAGCGGGGGAGGACTTTTGTTCCTGGGAACTGGCTGTATATATATATATATATATATATGCACACACACTCATGTATATACATGTATACACAAATACACGTATGTACATGTTTATGTATGTATAATACACTGAGTACATTATATTTATGAATTAATTGCTTCCCGATTCTGCAGCAGCATCATCAGCACCATCAGTGTTACTCACAGTCACTTCACACTGACTGCTGCACAACACATCACTTAATTTCCGGGCCGCCCGCCACCTGGTGAAGAGACATGGGAGATGAAGGACCAGCAGTGCCACGTTGAGCGGAAGTATTGTGAATTAGTTACCCACACACTCCTTGTGACACCTGCTCCCCGTCTGCCCTCCCACCCGCCGCCTGCCATCCGGAACCCGCACTGACAAGTAAGTCTCAGCAGAATGTGTCTGCCGGCGGCTCCCAGTCCCCCCTAGAGGAACACTGCTAGTGGTGTGGCAGCCGCGGCACACTAGGACTGAGAGACCGCAGCGGGAGGAAAGCACGGGTGGGCGGGAGGAGAGCATAGGCGGACATCACCACGTCACATTGCAAGGTGACACCAGTCCCCCCAGTGAGGCCGCCGACGAATGCACTCAGCATAGTATTAGCAGCAGGCAGAGGGGGGGCGGGCGCAGCGGTGGTGGGAGGTACGGAAATGAGCTACAGGCTAGGCTCCACCGATCACACACTCAGCGATCACTGTGCCACAGCAAGCGTGGCGTGCAGCGGTGCTGGACATTAGGGAGTGCCTGTGCGCACCAGGCACCCCCTGTACGCACGCCTATGCGCTACCACCCCCCATATGCCACACTACATCACTATGCTATAGCCCTCCCATATGCTGCACTTCATAGTTACACTATACCCCCCATACAACATACTACATCACCACACTACACTACTCAC
>NW_026969769.1:0-28338 GCF_028390025.1 Pseudophryne corroboree
AAAGGTACAAGACAGCTTTCCTTGCCAATATCTCTCTTTTGCAAAGAGCTGCGCATTGGAAAATTCAGGGCTATGTCGTGTAGATGATGGCCTAACAGGAGGCTTTAAAATTTTAATTCTAGTGTCCTTCGTTTGGGAGAAAAATGCAAAGGTACAAGACAGCTTTTCCTTGCCAATATCTCTCTTTTGCAAAGAGCTGCGCATTGGAAAATTCAGGGCTATGTCGTGTAGATGATGTTCTAACAGGAGGCTTTAAAATTTTAATTCTAGTGTCCTTCGTTTGGGAGAAAAATGCAAAGGTACAAGACAGCTTTTCCTTGCCAATATCTCTCTTTTGCAAAGAGCTGCGCATTGGAAAATTCAGGGCTATGTCGTGTAGATGATGGCCTAACAGGAGGCTTTAAAATTTTCTTTCTAGTGACCTTCGTTTGGGAGAAAAATGCAAAGGTACAAGACAGCTTTTCCTTGCCAATATCTCTCTTTTGCAAAGAGCTGCGCATTGGAAAATTCAGGGCTATGTCGTGTAGATGATGGCCTAACAGCAGGCTTTAAAATTTTCTTTCTAGTGTCCTTCGTTTGGGAGAAAAATGCAAAGGTACAAGACAGCTTTTCCTTGCCAATATCTCTCTTTTGCAAAGAGCTGCGCATTGGAAAATTCAGGGCTATGTCGTGTAGATGATGGCCTAACAGGAGGCTTTAAAATTATCTTTCTAGTGTCCTTCGTTTGGGAGAAAAATGCAAAGGTACAAGACAGCTTTTCCTTGCCAATATCTCTCTTTTGCAAAGAGCTGCGCATTGGAAAATTCAGGGCTATGTCGTGTAGATGATGGCCTAACAGGAGGCTTTAAAATTTTATTTCTAGTGTCCTTCGTTTGGGAGAAAAATGCAAAGGTACAAGACAGCTTTTCCTTGCCAATATCTCTCTTTTGCAAAGAGCTGCGCATTGGAAAATTCAGGGCTATGTCGTGTAGATGATGGCCTAACAGGAGGCTTTAAAATTTTAATTCTAGTGTCCTTCGTTTGGGAGAAAAATGCAAAGGTACAAGACAGCTTTTCCTTGCCAATATCTCTCTTTTGCAAAGAGCTGCGCATTGGAAAATTCAGGGCTATGTCGTGTAGATGATGGCCTAACAGGAGGCTTTAAAATTTTAATTCTAGTGTCCTTCGTTTGGGAGAAAAATGCAAAGGTACAAGACAGCTTTTCCTTGCCAATATCTCTCTTTTGCAAAGAGCTGCGCATTGGAAAATTCAGGGCTATGTCGTGTAGATGATGGCCTAACAGGAGGCTTTAAAATTTTAATTCTAGTGTCCTTCGTTTGGGAGAAAAATGCAAAGGTACAAGACAGCTTTTCCTTGCCAATATCTCTCTTTTGCAAAGAGCTGCGCATTGGAAAATTCAGGGCTATGTCGTGTAGATGATGGCCTAACAGGAGGCTTTAAAATTTTAATTCTAGTGTCCTTCGTTTGGGAGAAAAATGCAAAGGTACAAGACAGCTTTTCCTTGCCAATATCTCTCTATTGCAAAGAGCTACGCATTGGAAAATTCAGGGCTATGCCTTGTAGATAAAGCACTAACAGGAGGCTTAAAATTTTAATTCTAGTGTCCTTCGTTTGGGAGAAAAATGCAAAGGTACAAGACAGCTTTTCCTTGCCAATATCTCTCTTTTGCAAAGAGCTGCGCATTGGAAAATTTAGGGCTATGTCGTGTAGATGATGGCCTAACAGGAGGCTTTAAAATGTTCTTTCTAGTGTCCTTCGTTTGGGAGAAAAATGCAAAGGTACAAGACAGCTTTTCCTTGCCAATATCTCTCTTTTGCAAAGAGCTGCGCATTGGAAAATTCAGGGCTATGTCGTGTAGATGATGGCCTAACAGGAGGCTTTAAAATTTTAATTCTAGTGTCCTTCGTTTGGGAGAAAAATGCAAAGGTACAAGACAGCTTTTCCTTGCCAATATCTCTCTTTTGCAAAGAGCTGCGCATTGGAAAATTCATGGCTATGCCGTGTAGATGATGGTCTAACAGGAGGCTTTAAAATTGTCTTTCTAGTGTCCTTCGTTTGGGAGAAAAATGCAATGGTACAAGACAGCTTTTCCTTGCCAATATCTCTCTTTTGCAAAGAGCTGCGCATTGGAAAATTCAGGGCTATGTCGTGTAGATGATGGCCTAACAGGAGGCTTTAAAATTTTCTTTCTAGTGTCCTTCGTTTGGGAGAAAAATGCAAAGGTACAAGACAGCTTTTCCTTGCCAATATCTCTCTTTTGCAAAGAGCTACGCATTGGAAAATTCAGGGCTATGTCGTGTAGATGATGGCCTAACAGGAGGCTTTAAAATTTTCTTTCTAGTGACCTTCGTTTGGGAGAAAAATGCAAAGGTACAAGACAGCTTTTCCTTGCCAATATCTCTCTTTTGCAAAGAGCTGCGCATTGGAAAATTCAGGGCTATGTCGTGTAGATGATGGCCTAACAGGAGGCTTTAAAATTTTAATTCTAGTGTCCTTCGTTTGGGAGAAAAATGCAAAGGTACAAGACAGCTTTTCCTTGCCAATATCTCTCTTTTGCAAAGAGCTGCGCATTGGAAAATTCAGGGCTATGTCGTGTAGATGATGGCCTAACAGGAGGCTTTAAAATTTTAATTCTAGTGTCCTTCGTTTGGGAGAAAAATGCAAAGGTACAAGACAGCTTTTCCTTGCCAATATCTCTCTTTTGCAAAGAGCTGCGCATTGGAAAATTCAGGGCTATGTCGTGTAGATGATGGCCTAACAGGAGGCTTTAAAATTTTCTTTCTAGTGTCCTTCGTTTGGGAGAAAAATGCAAAGGTACAAGACAGCTTTTCCTTGCCAATATCTCTCTTTTGCAAAGAGCTACGCATTGGAAAATTCAGGGCTATGTCGTGTAGATGATGGCCTAACAGGAGGCTTTAAAATTTTCTTTCTAGTGACCTTCGTTTGGGAGAAAAATGCAAAGGTACAAGACAGCTTTTCCTTGCCAATATCTCTCTTTTGCAAAGAGCTGCGCATTGGAAAATTCAGGGCTATGTCGTGTAGATGATGGCCTAACAGGAGGCTTTAAAATTTTAATTCTAGTGTCCTTCGTTTGGGAGAAAAATGCAAAGGTACAAGACAGCTTTTCCTTGCCAATATCTCTCTTTTGCAAAGAGCTGCGCATTGGAAAATTCAGGGCTATGTCGTGTAGATGATGGCCTAACAGGAGGCTTTAAAATTTTCTTTCTAGTGTCCTTCGTTTGGGAGAAAAATGCAAAGGTACAAGACAGCTTTTCCTTGCCAATATCTCTCTTTTGCAAAGAGCTACGCATTGGAAAATTCAGGGCTATGTCGTGTAGATGATGGCCTAACAGGAGGCTTTAAAATTTTCTTTCTAGTGACCTTCGTTTGGGAGAAAAATGCAAAGGTACAAGACAGCTTTTCCTTGCCAATATCTCTCTTTTGCAAAGAGCTGCGCATTGGAAAATTCAGGGCTATGTCGTGTAGATGATGGCCTAACAGGAGGCTTTAAAATTTTCTTTCTAGTGTCCTTCGTTTGGGAGAAAAATGCAAAGGTACAAGACAGCTTTTCCTTGCCAATATCTCTCTTTTGCAAAGAGCTGCGCATTGGAAAATTCAGGGCTATGTCGTGTAGATGATGGCCTAACAGGAGGCTTTAAAATGTTCTTTCTAGTGTCCTTCGTTTGGGAGAAAAATGCAAAGGTACAAGACAGCTTTTCCTTGCCAATATCTCTCTTTTGCAAAGAGCTGCGCATTGGAAAATTCAGGGCTATGTCGTGTAGATGATGGCCTAACAGAAGGCTTTAAAATTTTAATTCTAGTGTCCTTCGTTTGGGAGAAAAATGCAAAGGTACAAGACAGCTTTTCCTTGCCAATATCTCTCTTTTGCAAAGAGCTGCGCATTGGAAAATTCATGGCTATGCCGTGTAGATGATGGCCTAACAGGAGGCTTTAAAATTTTCTTTCTAGTGACCTTCGTTTGGGAGAAAAATGCAAAGGTACAAGACAGCTTTTCCTTGCCAATATCTCTCTTTTGCAAAGAGCTGCGCATTGGAAAATTCAGGGCTATGTCGTGTAGATGATGGCCTAACAGGAGGCTTTAAAATTTTCTTTCTAGTGACCTTCGTTTGGGAGAAAAATGCAAAGGTACAAGACAGCTTTTCCTTGCCAATATCTCTCTTTTGCAAAGAGCTGCGCATTGGAAAATTCAGGGCTATGTCGTGTAGATGATGGCCTAACAGGAGGCTTTAAAATTTTCTTTCTAGTGTCCTTCGTTTGGGAGAAAAATGCAATGGTACAAGACAGCTTTTCCTTGCCAATATCTCTCTTTTGCAAAGAGCTGTGCATTGGAAAATTCAGGGCTATGTCGTGTAGATGATGGCCTAACAGGAGGCTTTAAAATTTTATTTCTAGTGTCCTTCGTTTGGGAGAAAAATGCAAAGGTACAAGACAGCTTTTCCTTGCCAATATCTCTCTTTTGCAAAGAGCTGCGCATTGGAAAATTCAGGGCTATGTCGTGTAGATGATGGCCTAACAGGAGGCTTTAAAATTTTCTTTCTAGTGTCCTTCGTTTGGGAGAAAAATGCAAAGGTACAAGACAGCTTTTCCTTGCCAATATCTCTCTTTTGCAAAGAGCTACGCATTGGAAAATTCAGGGCTATGTCGTGTAGATGATGGCCTAACAGGAGGCTTTAAAATTTTCTTTCTAGTGACCTTCGTTTGGGAGAAAAATGCAAAGGTACAAGACAGCTTTTCCTTGCCAATATCTCTCTTTTGCAAAGAGCTGCGCATTGGAAAATTCAGGGCTATGTCGTGTAGATGATGGCCTAACAGGAGGCTTTAAAATGTTCTTTCTAGTGTCCTTCGTTTGGGAGAAAAATGCAAAGGTACAAGACAGCTTTTCCTTGCCAATATCTCTCTTTTGCAAAGAGCTGCGCATTGGAAAATTCAGGGCTATGTCGTGTAGATGATGGCCTAACAGGAGGCTTTAAAATTTTCTTTCTAGTGTCCTTCGTTTGGGAGAAAAATGCAAAGGTACAAGACAGCTTTTCCTTGCCAATATCTCTCTTTTGCAAAGAGCTACGCATTGGAAAATTCAGGGCTATGTCGTGTAGATGATGGCCTAACAGGAGGCTTTAAAATTTTCTTTCTAGTGACCTTCGTTTGGGAGAAAAATGCAAAGGTACAAGACAGCTTTTCCTTGCCAATATCTCTCTTTGCAAAGAGCTGCGCATTGGAAAATTCAGGGCTATGTCGTGTAGATGATGGCCTAACAGGAGGCTTTAAAATTTTCTTTCTAGTGTCCTTCGTTTGGGAGAAAAATGCAAAGGTACAAGACAGCTTTTCCTTGCCAATATCTCTCTTTTGCAAAGAGCTGCGCATTGGAAAATTCAGGGCTATGTCGTGTAGATGATGGCCTAACAGGAGGCTTTAAAATGTTCTTTCTAGTGTCCTTCGTTTGGGAGAAAAATGCAAAGGTACAAGACAGCTTTTCCTTGCCAATATCTCTCTTTTGCAAAGAGCTGCGCATTGGAAAATTCAGGGCTATGTCGTGTAGATGATGGCCTAACAGAAGGCTTTAAAATTTTAATTCTAGTGTCCTTCGTTTGGGAGAAAAATGCAAAGGTACAAGACAGCTTTTCCTTGCCAATATCTCTCTTTTGCAAAGAGCTGCGCATTGGAAAATTCATGGCTATGCCGTGTAGATGATGGCCTAACAGGAGGCTTTAAAATTTTCTTTCTAGTGACCTTCGTTTGGGAGAAAAATGCAAAGGTACAAGACAGCTTTTCCTTGCCAATATCTCTCTTTTGCAAAGAGCTGCGCATTGGAAAATTCAGGGCTATGTCGTGTAGATGATGGCCTAACAGGAGGCTTTAAAATTTTCTTTCTAGTGACCTTCGTTTGGGAGAAAAATGCAAAGGTACAAGACAGCTTTTCCTTGCCAATATCTCTCTTTTGCAAAGAGCTGCGCATTGGAAAATTCAGGGCTATGTCGTGTAGATGATGGCCTAACAGGAGGCTTTAAAATTTTCTTTCTAGTGTCCTTCGTTTGGGAGAAAAATGCAATGGTACAAGACAGCTTTTCCTTGCCAATATCTCTCTTTTGCAAAGAGCTGTGCATTGGAAAATTCAGGGCTATGTCGTGTAGATGATGGCCTAACAGGAGGCTTTAAAATTTTATTTCTAGTGTCCTTCGTTTGGGAGAAAAATGCAAAGGTACAAGACAGCTTTTCCTTGCCAATATCTCTCTTTTGCAAAGAGCTGCGCATTGGAAAATTCAGGGCTATGTCGTGTAGATGATGGCCTAACAGGAGGCTTTAAAATTTTCTTTCTAGTGTCCTTCGTTGGAGGAGAAAATGCAAAGGTACAAGACAGCTTTTCCTTGCCAATATCTCTCTTTTGCAAAGAGCTACGCATTGGAAAATTCAGGGCTATGTCGTGTAGATGATGGCCTAACAGGAGGCTTTAAAATTTTCTTTCTAGTGACCTTCGTTTGGGAGAAAAATGCAAAGGTACAAGACAGCTTTTCCTTGCCAATATCTCTCTTTTGCAAAGAGCTGCGCATTGGAAAATTCAGGGCTATGTCGTGTAGATGATGGCCTAACAGGAGGCTTTAAAATTTTAATTCTAGTGTCCTTCGTTTGGGAGAAAAATGCAAAGGTACAAGACAGCTTTTCCTTGCCAATATCTCTCTTTTGCAAAGAGCTGCGCATTGGAAAATTCAGGGCTATGTCGTGTAGATGATGGCCTAACAGGAGGCTTTAAAATTTTCATTCTAGTGTCCTTCGTTTGGGAGAAAAATGCAAAGGTACAAGACAGCTTTTCCTTGCCAATATCTCTCTTTTGCAAAGAGCTACGCATTGGAAAATTCAGGGCTATGTCGTGTAGATGATGGCCTAACAGGAGGCTTTAAAATTTTCTTTCTAGTGACCTTCGTTTGGGAGAAAAATGCAAAGGTACAAGACAGCTTTTCCTTGCCAATATCTCTCTTTTGCAAAGAGCTGCGCATTGGAAAATTCAGGGCTATGTCGTGTAGATGATGGCCTAACAGGAGGCTTTAAAATTTTCTTTCTAGTGTCCTTCGTTTGGGAGAAAAATGCAAAGGTACAAGACAGCTTTTCCTTGCCAATATCTCTCTTTTGCAAAGAGCTGCGCATTGGAAAATTCAGGGCTATGTCGTGTAGATGATGGCCTAACAGGAGGCTTTAAAATGTTCTTTCTAGTGTCCTTCGTTTGGGAGAAAAATGCAAAGGTACAAGACAGCTTTTCCTTGCCAATATCTCTCTTTTGCAAAGAGCTGCGCATTGGAAAATTCAGGGCTATGTCGTGTAGATGATGGCCTAACAGAAGGCTTTAAAATTTTAATTCTAGTGTCCTTCGTTTGGGAGAAAAATGCAAAGGTACAAGACAGCTTTTCCTTGCCAATATCTCTCTTTTGCAAAGAGCTGCGCATTGGAAAATTCATGGCTATGCCGTGTAGATGATGGCCTAACAGGAGGCTTTAAAATTTTCTTTCTAGTGACCTTCGTTTGGGAGAAAAATGCAAAGGTACAAGACAGCTTTTCCTTGCCAATATCTCTCTTTTGCAAAGAGCTGCGCATTGGAAAATTCAGGGCTATGTCGTGTAGATGATGGCCTAACAGGAGGCTTTAAAATTTTCTTTCTAGTGACCTTCGTTTGGGAGAAAAATGCAAAGGTACAAGACAGCTTTTCCTTGCCAATATCTCTCTTTTGCAAAGAGCTGCGCATTGGAAAATTCAGGGCTATGTCGTGTAGATGATGGCCTAACAGGAGGCTTTAAAATTTTCTTTCTAGTGTCCTTCGTTTGGGAGAAAAATGCAATGGTACAAGACAGCTTTTCCTTGCCAATATCTCTCTTTTGCAAAGAGCTGTGCATTGGAAAATTCAGGGCTATGTCGTGTAGATGATGGCCTAACAGGAGGCTTTAAAATTTTATTTCTAGTGTCCTTCGTTTGGGAGAAAAATGCAAAGGTACAAGACAGCTTTTCCTTGCCAATATCTCTCTTTTGCAAAGAGCTGCGCATTGGAAAATTCAGGGCTATGTCGTGTAGATGATGGCCTAACAGGAGGCTTTAAAATGTTCTTTCTAGTGTCCTTCGTTTGGGAGAAAAATGCAAAGGTACAAGACAGCTTTTCCTTGCCAATATCTCTCTTTTGCAAAGAGCTGCGCATTGGAAAATTCAGGGCTATGTCGTGTAGATGATGGCCTAACAGGAGGCTTTAAAATTTTAATTCTAGTGTCCTTCGTTTGGGAGAAAAATGCAAAGGTACAAGACAGCTTTTCCTTGCCAATATCTCTCTTTTGCAAAGAGCTGCGCATTGGAAAATTCAGGGCTATGTCGTGTAGATGATGGCCTAACAGGAGGCTTTAAAATTTTCTTTCTAGTGACCTTCGTTTGGGAGAAAAATGCAAAGGTACAAGACAGCTTTTCCTTGCCAATATCTCTCTTTTGCAAAGAGCTGCGCATTGGAAAATTCAGGGCTATGTCGTGTAGATGATGGCCTAACAGGAGGCTTTAAAATTTTCTTTCTAGTGTCCTTCGTTTGGGAGAAAAATGCAAAGGTACAAGACAGCTTTTCCTTGCCAATATCTCTCTTTTGCAAAGAGCTGCGCATTGGAAAATTCAGGGCTATGTCGTGTAGATGATGGCCTAACAGGAGGCTTTAAAATTATCTTTCTAGTGTCCTTCGTTTGGGAGAAAAATGCAAAGGTACAAGACAGCTTTTCCTTGCCAATATCTCTCTTTTGCAAAGAGCTGCGCATTGGAAAATTCAGGGCTATGTCGTGTAGATGATGGCCTAACAGGAGGCTTTAAAATTTTAATTCTAGTGTCCTTCGTTTGGGAGAAAAATGCAAAGGTACAAGACAGCTTTTCCTTGCCAATATCTCTCTTTTGCAAAGAGCTGCGCATTGGAAAATTCAGGGCTATGTCGTGTAGATGATGTTCTAACAGGAGGCTTTAAAATTTTAATTCTAGTGTCCTTCGTTTGGGAGAAAAATGCAAAGGTACAAGACAGCTTTTCCTTGCCAATATCTCTCTTTTGCAAAGAGCTGCGCATTGAAAATTCAGGGCTATGTCGTGTAGATGATGGCCTAACAGGAGGCTTTAAAATTTTCTTTCTAGTGACCTTCGTTTGGGAGAAAAATGCAAAGGTACAAGACAGCTTTTCCTTGCCAATATCTCTCTTTTGCAAAGAGCTGCGCATTGGAAAATTCAGGGCTATGTCGTGTAGATGATGGCCTAACAGCAGGCTTTAAAATTTTCTTTCTAGTGTCCTTCGTTTGGGAGAAAAATGCAAAGGTACAAGACAGCTTTTCCTTGCCAATATCTCTCTTTTGCAAAGAGCTGCGCATTGGAAAATTCAGGGCTATGTCGTGTAGATGATGGCCTAACAGGAGGCTTTAAAATTATCTTTCTAGTGTCCTTCGTTTGGGAGAAAAATGCAAAGGTACAAGACAGCTTTTCCTTGCCAATATCTCTCTTTTGCAAAGAGCTGCGCATTGGAAAATTCAGGGCTATGTCGTGTAGATGATGGCCTAACAGGAGGCTTTAAAATTTTATTTCTAGTGTCCTTCGTTTGGGAGAAAAATGCAAAGGTACAAGACAGCTTTTCCTTGCCAATATCTCTCTTTTGCAAAGAGCTGCGCATTGGAAAATTCAGGGCTATGTCGTGTAGATGATGGCCTAACAGGAGGCTTTAAAATTTTAATTCTAGTGTCCTTCGTTTGGGAGAAAAATGCAAAGGTACAAGACAGCTTTTCCTTGCCAATATCTCTCTTTTGCAAAGAGCTGCGCATTGGAAAATTCAGGGCTATGTCGTGTAGATGATGGCCTAACAGGAGGCTTTAAAATTTTAATTCTAGTGTCCTTCGTTTGGGAGAAAAATGCAAAGGTACAAGACAGCTTTTCCTTGCCAATATCTCTCTTTTGCAAAGAGCTGCGCATTGGAAAATTCAGGGCTATGTCGTGTAGATGATGGCCTAACAGGAGGCTTTAAAATTTTAATTCTAGTGTCCTTCGTTTGGGAGAAAAATGCAAAGGTACAAGACAGCTTTTCCTTGCCAATATCTCTCTTTTGCAAAGAGCTGCGCATTGGAAAATTCAGGGCTATGTCGTGTAGATGATGGCCTAACAGGAGGCTTTAAAATTTTAATTCTAGTGTCCTTCGTTTGGGAGAAAAATGCAAAGGTACAAGACAGCTTTTCCTTGCCAATATCTCTCTATTGCAAAGAGCTACGCATTGGAAAATTCAGGGCTATGCCTTGTAGATAAAGCACTAACAGAGGCTTTAAAATTTTAATTCTAGTGTCCTTCGTTTGGGAGAAAAATGCAAAGGTACAAGACAGCTTTTCCTTGCCAATATCTCTCTTTTGCAAAGAGCTGCGCATTGGAAAATTCAGGGCTATGTCGTGTAGATGATGGCCTAACAGGAGGCTTTAAAATTTTCTTTCTAGTGACCTTCGTTTGGGAGAAAAATGCAAAGGTACAAGACAGCTTTTCCTTGCCAATATCTCTCTTTTGCAAAGAGCTGCGCATTGGAAAATTCAGGGCTATGTCGTGTAGATGATGGCCTAACAGGAGGCTTTAAAATTTTCTTTCTAGTGTCCTTCGTTTGGGAGAAAAATGCAAAGGTACAAGACAGCTTTTCCTTGCCAATATCTCTCTTTTGCAAAGAGCTGCGCATTGGAAAATTCAGGGCTATGTCGTGTAGATGATGGCCTAACAGGAGGCTTTAAAATTATCTTTCTAGTGTCCTTCGTTTGGGAGAAAAATGCAAAGGTACAAGACAGCTTTTCCTTGCCAATATCTCTCTTTTGCAAAGAGCTGCGCATTGGAAAATTCAGGGCTATGTCGTGTAGATGATGGCCTAACAGGAGGCTTTAAAATTTTAATTCTAGTGTCCTTCGTTTGGGAGAAAAATGCAAAGGTACAAGACAGCTTTTCCTTGCCAATATCTCTCTTTTGCAAAGAGCTGCGCATTGGAAAATTCAGGGCTATGTCGTGTAGATGATGTTCTAACAGGAGGCTTTAAAATTTTAATTCTAGTGTCCTTCGTTTGGGAGAAAAATGCAAAGGTACAAGACAGCTTTTCCTTGCCAATATCTCTCTTTTGCAAAGAGCTGCGCATTGGAAAATTCAGGGCTATGTCGTGTAGATGATGGCCTAACAGGAGGCTTTAAAATTTTCTTTCTAGTGACCTTCGTTTGGGAGAAAAATGCAAAGGTACAAGACAGCTTTTCCTTGCCAATATCTCTCTTTTGCAAAGAGCTGCGCATTGGAAAATTCAGGGCTATGTCGTGTAGATGATGGCCTAACAGCAGGCTTTAAAATTTTCTTTCTAGTGTCCTTCGTTTGGGAGAAAAATGCAAAGGTACAAGACAGCTTTTCCTTGCCAATATCTCTCTTTTGCAAAGAGCTGCGCATTGGAAAATTCAGGGCTATGTCGTGTAGATGATGGCCTAACAGGAGGCTTTAAAATTATCTTTCTAGTGTCCTTCGTTTGGGAGAAAAATGCAAAGGTACAAGACAGCTTTTCCTTGCCAATATCTCTCTTTTGCAAAGAGCTGCGCATTGGAAAATTCAGGGCTATGTCGTGTAGATGATGGCCTAACAGGAGGCTTTAAAATTTTATTTCTAGTGTCCTTCGTTTGGGAGAAAAATGCAAAGGTACAAGACAGCTTTTCCTTGCCAATATCTCTCTTTTGCAAAGAGCTGCGCATTGGAAAATTCAGGGCTATGTCGTGTAGATGATGGCCTAACAGGAGGCTTTAAAATTTTAATTCTAGTGTCCTTCGTTTGGGAGAAAAATGCAAAGGTACAAGACAGCTTTTCCTTGCCAATATCTCTCTTTTGCAAAGAGCTGCGCATTGGAAAATTCAGGGCTATGTCGTGTAGATGATGGCCTAACAGGAGGCTTTAAAATTTTAATTCTAGTGTCCTTCGTTTGGGAGAAAAATGCAAAGGTACAAGACAGCTTTTCCTTGCCAATATCTCTCTTTTGCAAAGAGCTGCGCATTGGAAAATTCAGGGCTATGTCGTGTAGATGATGGCCTAACAGGAGGCTTTAAAATTTTAATTCTAGTGTCCTTCGTTTGGGAGAAAAATGCAAAGGTACAAGACAGCTTTTCCTTGCCAATATCTCTCTTTTGCAAAGAGCTGCGCATTGGAAAATTCAGGGCTATGTCGTGTAGATGATGGCCTAACAGGAGGCTTTAAAATTTTAATTCTAGTGTCCTTCGTTGGAGAAAAATGCAAAGGTACAAGACAGCTTTTCCTTGCCAATATCTCTCTATTGCAAAGAGCTACGCATTGGAAAATTCAGGGCTATGCCTTGTAGATAAAGCACTAACAGGAGGCTTTAAAATTTTAATTCTAGTGTCCTTCGTTTGAGGAGAAAAATGCAAAGGTACAAGACAGCTTTTCCTTGCCAATATCTCTCTTTTGCAAAGAGCTGCGCATTGGAAAATTCAGGGCTATGTCGTGTAGATGATGGCCTAACAGGAGGCTTTCAAATTTTCTTTCTAGTGTCCTTCGTTTGGGAGAAAAATGCAAAGGTACAAGACAGCTTTTCCTTGCCAATATCTCTCTTTTGCAAAGAGCTACGCATTGGAAAATTCAGGGCTATGTCGTGTAGATGATGGCCTAACAGGAGGCTTTAAAATTTTCTTTCTAGTGACCTTCGTTTGGGAGAAAAATGCAAAGGTACAAGACAGCTTTTCCTTGCCAATATCTCTCTTTTGCAAAGAGCTGCGCATTGGAAAATTCAGGGCTATGTCGTGTAGATGATGGCCTAACAGGAGGCTTTAAAATTTTCTTTCTAGTGACCTTCGTTTGGGAGAAAAATGCAAAGGTACAAGACAGCTTTTCCTTGCCAATATCTCTCTTTTGCAAAGAGCTGCGCATTGGAAAATTCAGGGCTATGTCGTGTAGATGATGGCCTAACAGGAGGCTTTAAAATTTTCTTTCTAGTGTCCTTCGTTTGGGAGAAAAATGCAATGGTACAAGACAGCTTTTCCTTGCCAATATCTCTCTTTTGCAAAGAGCTGCGCATTGGAAAATTCATAGCTATGCCGTGTAGATGATGGTCTAACAGGAGGCTTTAAAATTTTCTTTCTAGTGTCCTTCGTTTGGGTGAAAAATGCAATGGTACAAGACAGCTTTTCCTTGCCAATATCTCTCTTTTGCAAAGAGCTGCGCATTGGAAAATTCAGGGCTATGTCGTGTAGATGATGGCCTAACAGGAGGCTTTAAAATTTTCTTTCTAGTGTCCTTCGTTTGGGAGAAAAATGCAAAGGTACAAGACAGGTTTTCCTTGCCAATATCTCTCTTTTGCAAAGAGCTGCGCATTGGAAAATTCCGGGCTATGTCGTGTAGATGATTGCCTAACAGGAGGCTTTAAAATTTTAATTCTAGTGTCCTTCGTTTGGGAGAAAAATGCAAAGGTACAAGACAGCTTTTCCTTGCCAATATCTCTCTTTTGCAAAGAGCTGCGCATTGGAAAATTCAGAGCTATGTCGTGTAGATGATGGCCTAACAGGAGGCTTTAAAATTATCTTTCTAGTGTCCTTCGTTTGGGAGAAAAATGCAAAGGTACAAGACAGCTTTTCCTTGCCAATATCTCTCTTTTGCAAAGAGCTGCGCATTGGAAAATTCAGGGCTATGTCGTGTAGATGATGGCCTAACAGGAGGCTTTAAAATTTTAATTCTAGTGTCCTTCGTTTGGGAGAAAAATGCAAAGGTACAAGACAGCTTTTCCTTGCCAATATCTCTCTTTTGCAAAGAGCTGCGCATTGGAAAATTCAGGGCTATGTCGTGTAGATGATGGCCTAACAGGAGGCTTTAAAATTTTAATTCTAGTGTCCTTCGTTTGGGAGAAAAATGCAAAGGTACAAGACAGCTTTTCCTTGCCAATATCTCTCTTTTGCAAAGAGCTGCGCATTGGAAAATTCAGGGCTATGTCGTGTAGATGATGGCCTAACAGGAGGCTTTAAAATTTTCTTTCTAGTGACCTTCGTTTGGGAGAAAAATGCAAAGGTACAAGACAGCTTTTCCTTGCCAATATCTCTCTTTTGCAAAGAGCTGCGCATTGGAAAATTCAGGGCTATGTCGTGTAGATGATGGCCTAACAGGAGGCTTTAAAATTTTCTTTCTAGTGTCCTTCGTTTGGGAGAAAAATGCAATGGTACAAGACAGCTTTTCCTTGCCAATATCTCTCTTTTGCAAAGAGCTGCGCATTGGAAAATTCATAGCTATGCCGTGTAGATGATGGTCTAGCAGGAGGCTTTAAAATTTTCTTTCTAGTGTCCTTCGTTTGGGTGAAAAATGCAATGGTACAAGACAGCTTTTCCTTGCCAATATCTCTCTTTTGCAAAGAGCTGCGCATTGGAAAATTCAGGGCTATGTCGTGTAGATGATGGCCTAACAGGAGGCTTTAAAATTTTCTTTCTAGTGTCCTTCGTTTGGGAGAAAAATGCAAAGGTACAAGACAGGTTTTCCTTGCCAATATCTCTCTTTTGCAAAGAGCTGCGCATTGGAAAATTCCGGGCTATGTCGTGTAGATGATTGCCTAACAGGAGGCTTTAAAATTTTAATTCTAGTGTCCTTCGTTTGGGAGAAAAATGCAAAGGTACAAGACAGCTTTTCCTTGCCAATATCTCTCTTTTGCAAAGAGCTGCGCATTGGAAAATTCAGAGCTATGTCGTGTAGATGATGGCCTAACAGGAGGCTTTAAAATTATCTTTCTAGTGTCCTTCGTTTGGGAGAAAAATGCAAAGGTACAAGACAGCTTTTCCTTGCCAATATCTCTCTTTTGCAAAGAGCTGCGCATTGGAAAATTCAGGGCTATGTCGTGTAGATGATGGCCTAACAGGAGGCTTTAAAATTTTAATTCTAGTGTCCTTCGTTTGGGAGAAAAATGCAAAGGTACAAGACAGCTTTTCCTTGCCAATATCTCTCTTTTGCAAAGAGCTGCGCATTGGAAAATTCAGGGCTATGTCGTGTAGATGATGGCCTAACAGGAGGCTTTAAAATTTTAATTCTAGTGTCCTTCGTTTGGGAGAAAAATGCAAAGGTACAAGACAGCTTTTCCTTGCCAATATCTCTCTTTTGCAAAGAGCTGCGCATTGGAAAATTCAGGGCTATGTCGTGTAGATGATGGCCTAACAGGAGGCTTTAAAATTTTCTTTCTAGTGACCTTCGTTTGGGAGAAAAATGCAAAGGTACAAGACAGCTTTTCCTTGCCAATATCTCTCTTTTGCAAAGAGCTGCGCATTGGAAAATTCAGGGCTATGTCGTGTAGATGATGGCCTAACAGGAGGCTTTAAAATTTTCTTTCTAGTGTCCTTCGTTTGGGAGAAAAATGCAAAGGTACAAGACAGCTTTTCCTTGCCAATATCTCTCTTTTGCAAAGAGCTGCGCATTGGAAAATTCAGAGCTATGTCGTGTAGATGATGGCCTAACAGGAGGCTTTAAAATTATCTTTCTAGTGTCCTTCGTTTGGGAGAAAAATGCAAAGGTACAAGACAGCTTTTCCTTGCCAATATCTCTCTTTTGCAAAGAGCTGCGCATTGGAAAATTCAGGGCTATGTCGTGTAGATGATGGCCTAACAGGAGGCTTTAACATTTTCTTTCTAGTGTCCTTCGTTTGGGAGAAAAATGCAAAGGTACAAGACAGCTTTTCCTTGCCAATATCTCTCTTTTGCAAAGAGCTACGCATTGGAAAATTCAGGGCTATGTCGTGTAGATGATGGCCTAACAGGAGGCTTTAACATTTTCTTTCTAGTGTCCTTCGTTTGGGAGAAAAATGCAAAGGTACAAGACAGCTTTTCCTTGCCAATATCTCTCTTTTGCAAAGAGCTGCGCATTGGAAAATTCAGGGCTATGTCGTGTAGATGATGGCCTAACAGGAGGCTTTAAAATTATCTTTCTAGTGTCCTTCGTTTGGGAGAAAAATGCAAAGGTACAAGACAGCTTTTCCTTGCCAATATCTCTCTTTTGCAAAGAGCTGCGCATTGGAAAATTCAGGGCTATGTCGTGTAGATGATGGCCTAACAGGAGGCTTTAAAATTTTAATTCTAGTGTCCTTCGTTTGGGAGAAAAATGCAAAGGTACAAGACAGCTTTTCCTTGCCAATATCTCTCTTTTGCAAAGAGCTGCGCATTGGAAAATTCAGGGCTATGTCGTGTAGATGATGGCCTAACAGGAGGCTTTAAAATTTTAATTCTAGTGTCCTTCGTTTGGGAGAAAAATGCAAAGGTACAAGACAGCTTTTCCTTGCCAATATCTCTCTTTTGCAAAGAGCTGCGCATTGGAAAATTCATGGCTATGCCGTGTAGATGATGGTCTAACAGGAGGCTTTAAAATTTTAATTCTAGTGTCCTTCGTTTGGGAGAAAAATGCAAAGGTACAAGACAGCTTTTCCTTGCCAATATCTCTCTTTTGCAAAGAGCTGCGCATTGGAAAATTCAGGGCTATGTCGTGTAGATGATGGCCTAACAGGAGGCTTTAAAATTTTCTTTCTAGTGTCCTTCGTTTGGGAGAAAAATGCAAAGGTACAAGACAGCTTTTCCTTGCCAATATCTCTCTTTTGCAAAGAGCTGCGCATTGGAAAATTTAGGGCTATGTCGTGTAGATGATGGCCTAACAGGAGGCTTTAAAATGTTCTTTCTAGTGTCCTTCGTTTGGGAGAAAAATGCAAAGGTACAAGACAGCTTTTCCTTGCCAATATCTCTCTTTTGCAAAGAGCTGCGCATTGGAAAATTCAGGGCTATGTCGTGTAGATGATGGCCTAACAGGAGGCTTTAAAATTTTAATTCTAGTGTCCTTCGTTTGGGAGAAAAATGCAAAGGTACAAGACAGCTTTTCCTTGCCAATATCTCTCTTTTGCAAAGAGCTGCGCATTGGAAAATTCATGGCTATGCCGTGTAGATGATGGTCTAACAGGAGGCTTTAAAATTGTCTTTCTAGTGTCCTTCGTTTGGGAGAAAAATGCAATGGTACAAGACAGCTTTTCCTTGCCAATATCTCTCTTTTGCAAAGAGCTGCGCATTGGAAAATTCAGGGCTATGTCGTGTAGATGATGGCCTAACAGGAGGCTTTAAAATTTTCTTTCTAGTGTCCTTCGTTTGGGAGAAAAATGCAAAGGTACAAGACAGCTTTTCCTTGCCAATATCTCTCTTTTGCAAAGAGCTACGCATTGGAAAATTCAGGGCTATGTCGTGTAGATGATGGCCTAACAGGAGGCTTTAAAATTTTCTTTCTAGTGACCTTCGTTTGGGAGAAAAATGCAAAGGTACAAGACAGCTTTTCCTTGCCAATATCTCTCTTTTGCAAAGAGCTGCGCATTGGAAAATTCAGGGCTATGTCGTGTAGATGATGGCCTAACAGGAGGCTTTAAAATTTTAATTCTAGTGTCCTTCGTTTGGGAGAAAAATGCAAAGGTACAAGACAGCTTTTCCTTGCCAATATCTCTCTTTTGCAAAGAGCTGCGCATTGGAAAATTCAGGGCTATGTCGTGTAGATGATGGCCTAACAGGAGGCTTTAAAATTTTAATTCTAGTGTCCTTCGTTTGGGAGAAAAATGCAAAGGTACAAGACAGCTTTTCCTTGCCAATATCTCTCTTTTGCAAAGAGCTGCGCATTGGAAAATTCAGGGCTATGTCGTGTAGATGATGGCCTAACAGGAGGCTTTAAAATTTTCTTTCTAGTGTCCTTCGTTTGGGAGAAAAATGCAAAGGTACAAGACAGCTTTTCCTTGCCAATATCTCTCTTTTGCAAAGAGCTACGCATTGGAAAATTCAGGGCTATGTCGTGTAGATGATGGCCTAACAGGAGGCTTTAAAATTTTCTTTCTAGTGACCTTCGTTTGGGAGAAAAATGCAAAGGTACAAGACAGCTTTTCCTTGCCAATATCTCTCTTTTGCAAAGAGCTGCGCATTGGAAAATTCAGGGCTATGTCGTGTAGATGATGGCCTAACAGGAGGCTTTAAAATTTTAATTCTAGTGTCCTTCGTTTGGGAGAAAAATGCAAAGGTACAAGACAGCTTTTCCTTGCCAATATCTCTCTTTTGCAAAGAGCTGCGCATTGGAAAATTCAGGGCTATGTCGTGTAGATGATGGCCTAACAGGAGGCTTTAAAATTTTCTTTCTAGTGTCCTTCGTTTGGGAGAAAAATGCAAAGGTACAAGACAGCTTTTCCTTGCCAATATCTCTCTTTTGCAAAGAGCTACGCATTGGAAAATTCAGGGCTATGTCGTGTAGATGATGGCCTAACAGGAGGCTTTAAAATTTTCTTTCTAGT
Organism: Pseudophryne corroboree; assembly: GCF_028390025.1. Taxonomy (NCBI): domain Eukaryota; kingdom Metazoa; phylum Chordata; class Amphibia; order Anura; family Myobatrachidae; genus Pseudophryne; species Pseudophryne corroboree. The sequence goes on from NW_026969769.1 coordinate 18,323, forward strand.
GACCTTCGTTTGGGAGAAAAATGCAAAGGTACAAGACAGCTTTTCCTTGCCAATATCTCTCTTTTGCAAAGAGCTGCGCATTGGAAAATTCAGGGCTATGTCGTGTAGATGATGGCCTAACAGGAGGCTTTCAAATTTTCTTTCTAGTGTCCTTCGTTTGGGAGAAAAATGCAAAGGTACAAGACAGCTTTTCCTTGCCAATATCTCTCTTTTGCAAAGAGCTGCGCATTGGAAAATTCAGGGCTATGTCGTGTAGATGATGGCCTAACAGGAGGCTTTAAAATTTTCTTTCTAGTGTCCTTCGTTTGGGAGAAAAATGCAAAGGTACAAGACAGCTTTTCCTTGCCAATATCTCTCTTTTGCAAAGAGCTACGCATTGGAAAATTCAGGGCTATGTCGTGTAGATGATGGCCTAACAGGAGGCTTTAAAATTTTCTTTCTAGTGACCTTCGTTTGGGAGAAAAATGCAAAGGTACAAGACAGCTTTTCCTTGCCAATATCTCTCTTTTGCAAAGAGCTGCGCATTGGAAAATTCAGGGCTATGTCGTGTAGATGATGGCCTAACAGGAGGCTTTAAAATTTTAATTCTAGTGTCCTTCGTTTGGGAGAAAAATGCAAAGGTACAAGACAGCTTTTCCTTGCCAATATCTCTCTTTTGCAAAGAGCTGCGCATTGGAAAATTCAGGGCTATGTCGTGTAGATGATGGCCTAACAGGAGGCTTTAAAATTTTAATTCTAGTGTCCTTCGTTTGGGAGAAAAATGCAAAGGTACAAGACAGCTTTTCCTTGCCAATATCTCTCTTTTGCAAAGAGCTGCGCATTGGAAAATTCAGGGCTATGTCGTGTAGATGATGGCCTAACAGGAGGCTTTAAAATTTTCTTTCTAGTGTCCTTCGTTTGGGAGAAAAATGCAAAGGTACAAGACAGCTTTTCCTTGCCAATATCTCTCTTTTGCAAAGAGCTACGCATTGGAAAATTCAGGGCTATGTCGTGTAGATGATGGCCTAACAGGAGGCTTTAAAATTTTCTTTCTAGTGACCTTCGTTTGGGAGAAAAATGCAAAGGTACAAGACAGCTTTTCCTTGCCAATATCTCTCTTTTGCAAAGAGCTGCGCATTGGAAAATTCAGGGCTATGTCGTGTAGATGATGGCCTAACAGGAGGCTTTAAAATTTTAATTCTAGTGTCCTTCGTTTGGGAGAAAAATGCAAAGGTACAAGACAGCTTTTCCTTGCCAATATCTCTCTTTTGCAAAGAGCTGCGCATTGGAAAATTCAGGGCTATGTCGTGTAGATGATGGCCTAACAGGAGGCTTTAAAATTTTCTTTCTAGTGTCCTTCGTTTGGGAGAAAAATGCAAAGGTACAAGACAGCTTTTCCTTGCCAATATCTCTCTTTTGCAAAGAGCTACGCATTGGAAAATTCAGGGCTATGTCGTGTAGATGATGGCCTAACAGGAGGCTTTAAAATTTTCTTTCTAGTGACCTTCGTTTGGGAGAAAAATGCAAAGGTACAAGACAGCTTTTCCTTGCCAATATCTCTCTTTTGCAAAGAGCTGCGCATTGGAAAATTCAGGGCTATGTCGTGTAGATGATGGCCTAACAGGAGGCTTTAAAATTTTCTTTCTAGTGTCCTTCGTTTGGGAGAAAAATGCAAAGGTACAAGACAGCTTTTCCTTGCCAATATCTCTCTTTTGCAAAGAGCTGCGCATTGGAAAATTCAGGGCTATGTCGTGTAGATGATGGCCTAACAGGAGGCTTTAAAATTTTCTTTCTAGTGTCCTTCGTTTGGGAGAAAAATGCAAAGGTACAAGACAGCTTTTCCTTGCCAATATCTCTCTTTTGCAAAGAGCTGCGCATTGGAAAATTCAGGGCTATGTCGTGTAGATGATGGCCTAACAGGAGGCTTTAAAATGTTCTTTCTAGTGTCCTTCGTTTGGGAGAAAAATGCAAAGGTACAAGACAGCTTTTCCTTGCCAATATCTCTCTTTTGCAAAGAGCTGCGCATTGGAAAATTCAGGGCTATGTCGTGTAGATGATGGCCTAACAGAAGGCTTTAAAATTTTAATTCTAGTGTCCTTCGTTTGGGAGAAAAATGCAAAGGTACAAGACAGCTTTTCCTTGCCAATATCTCTCTTTTGCAAAGAGCTGCGCATTGGAAAATTCATGGCTATGCCGTGTAGATGATGGCCTAACAGGAGGCTTTAAAATTTTCTTTCTAGTGACCTTCGTTTGGGAGAAAAATGCAAAGGTACAAGACAGCTTTTCCTTGCCAATATCTCTCTTTTGCAAAGAGCTGCGCATTGGAAAATTCAGGGCTATGTCGTGTAGATGATGGCCTAACAGGAGGCTTTAAAATTTTCTTTCTAGTGACCTTCGTTTGGGAGAAAAATGCAAAGGTACAAGACAGCTTTTCCTTGCCAATATCTATCTTTTGCAAAGAGCTGCGCATTGGAAAATTCATGGCTATGCCGTGTAGATGATGGTCTAACAGGAGGCTTTAAAATTTTAATTCTAGAGTCCTTCTTTTGGGAGAAAAATGCAAAGGTACAAGACAGCTTTTCCTTGCCAATATCTCTCTTTTGCAAAGAGCTGCGCATTGGAAAATTCAGGGCTATGTCGTGTAGATGATGGCCTAACAGGAGGCTTTAAAATTTTCTTTCTAGTGACCTTCGTTTGGGAGAAAAATGCAAAGGTACAAGACAGCTTTTCCTTGCCAATATCTCTCTTTTGCAAAGAGCTGCGCATTGGAAAATTCAGGGCTATGTCGTGTAGATGATGGCCTAACAGGAGGCTTTAAAATTTTCTTTCTAGTGTCCTTCGTTTGGGAGAAAAATGCAATGGTACAAGACAGCTTTTCCTTGCCAATATCTCTCTTTTGCAAAGAGCTGTGCATTGGAAAATTCAGGGCTATGTCGTGTAGATGATGGCCTAACAGGAGGCTTTAAAATTTTATTTCTAGTGTCCTTCGTTTGGGAGAAAAATGCAAAGGTACAAGACAGCTTTTCCTTGCCAATATCTCTCTTTTGCAAAGAGCTGCGCATTGGAAAATTCAGGGCTATGTCGTGTAGATGATGGCCTAACAGGAGGCTTTAAAATGTTCTTTCTAGTGTCCTTCGTTTGGGAGAAAAATGCAAAGGTACAAGACAGCTTTTCCTTGCCAATATCTCTCTTTTGCAAAGAGCTGCGCATTGGAAAATTCAGGGCTATGTCGTGTAGATGATGGCCTAACAGGAGGCTTTAAAATTTTAATTCTAGTGTCCTTCGTTTGGGAGAAAAATGCAAAGGTACAAGACAGCTTTTCCTTGCCAATATCTCTCTTTTGCAAAGAGCTGCGCATTGGAAAATTCAGGGCTATGTCGTGTAGATGATGGCCTAACAGGAGGCTTTAAAATTTTCTTTCTAGTGACCTTCGTTTGGGAGAAAAATGCAAAGGTACAAGACAGCTTTTCCTTGCCAATATCTCTCTTTTGCAAAGAGCTGCGCATTGGAAAATTCAGGGCTATGTCGTGTAGATGATGGCCTAACAGGAGGCTTTAAAATTTTCTTTCTAGTGTCCTTCGTTTGGGAGAAAAATGCAAAGGTACAAGACAGCTTTTCCTTGCCAATATCTCTCTTTTGCAAAGAGCTGCGCATTGGAAAATGCAGGGCTATGTCGTGTAGATGATGGCCTAACAGGAGGCTTTAAAATTATCTTTCTAGTGTCCTTCGTTTGGGAGAAAAATGCAAAGGTACAAGACAGCTTTTCCTTGCCAATATCTCTCTTTTGCAAAGAGCTGCGCATTGGAAAATTCAGGGCTATGTCGTGTAGATGATGGCCTAACAGGAGGCTTTAAAATTTTAATTCTAGTGTCCTTCGTTTGGGAGAAAAATGCAAAGGTACAAGACAGCTTTTCCTTGCCAATATCTCTCTTTTGCAAAGAGCTGCGCATTGGAAAATTCAGGGCTATGTCGTGTAGATGATGTTCTAACAGGAGGCTTTAAAATTTTAATTCTAGTGTCCTTCGTTTGGGAGAAAAATGCAAAGGTACAAGACAGCTTTTCCTTGCCAATATCTCTCTTTTGCAAAGAGCTGCGCATTGGAAAATTCAGGGCTATGTCGTGTAGATGATGGCCTAACAGGAGGCTTTAAAATTTTCTTTCTAGTGACCTTCGTTTGGGAGAAAAATGCAAAGGTACAAGACAGCTTTTCCTTGCCAATATCTCTCTTTTGCAAAGAGCTGCGCATTGGAAAATTCAGGGCTATGTCGTGTAGATGATGGCCTAACAGCAGGCTTTAAAATTTTCTTTCTAGTGTCCTTCGTTTGGGAGAAAAATGCAAAGGTACAAGACAGCTTTTCCTTGCCAATATCTCTCTTTTGCAAAGAGCTGCGCATTGGAAAATTCAGGGCTATGTCGTGTAGATGATGGCCTAACAGGAGGCTTTAAAATTATCTTTCTAGTGTCCTTCGTTTGGGAGAAAAATGCAAAGGTACAAGACAGCTTTTCCTTGCCAATATCTCTCTTTTGCAAAGAGCTGCGCATTGGAAAATTCAGGGCTATGTCGTGTAGATGATGGCCTAACAGGAGGCTTTAAAATTTTATTTCTAGTGTCCTTCGTTTGGGAGAAAAATGCAAAGGTACAAGACAGCTTTTCCTTGCCAATATCTCTCTTTTGCAAAGAGCTGCGCATTGGAAAATTCAGGGCTATGTCGTGTAGATGATGGCCTAACAGGAGGCTTTAAAATTTTAATTCTAGTGTCCTTCGTTTGGGAGAAAAATGCAAAGGTACAAGACAGCTTTTCCTTGCCAATATCTCTCTTTTGCAAAGAGCTGCGCATTGGAAAATTCAGGGCTATGTCGTGTAGATGATGGCCTAACAGGAGGCTTTAAAATTTTAATTCTAGTGTCCTTCGTTTGGGAGAAAAATGCAAAGGTACAAGACAGCTTTTCCTTGCCAATATCTCTCTTTTGCAAAGAGCTGCGCATTGGAAAATTCAGGGCTATGTCGTGTAGATGATGGCCTAACAGGAGGCTTTAAAATTTTAATTCTAGTGTCCTTCGTTTGGGAGAAAAATGCAAAGGTACAAGACAGCTTTTCCTTGCCAATATCTCTCTTTTGCAAAGAGCTGCGCATTGGAAAATTCAGGGCTATGTCGTGTAGATGATGGCCTAACAGGAGGCTTTAAAATTTTAATTCTAGTGTCCTTCGTTTGGGAGAAAAATGCAAAGGTACAAGACAGCTTTTCCTTGCCAATATCTCTCTATTGCAAAGAGCTACGCATTGGAAAATTCAGGGCTATGCCTTGTAGATAAAGCACTAACAGGAGGCTTTAAAATTTTAATTCTAGTGTCCTTCGTTTGGGAGAAAAATGCAAAGGTACAAGACAGCTTTTCCTTGCCAATATCTCTCTTTTGCAAAGAGCTGCGCATTGGAAAATTCAGGGCTATGTCGTGTAGATGATGGCCTAACAGGAGGCTTTCAAATTTTCTTTCTAGTGTCCTTCGTTTGGGAGAAAAATGCAAAGGTACAAGACAGCTTTTCCTTGCCAATATCTCTCTTTTGCAAAGAGCTACGCATTGGAAAATTCAGGGCTATGTCGTGTAGATGATGGCCTAACAGGAGGCTTTAAAATTTTCTTTCTAGTGACCTTCGTTTGGGAGAAAAATGCAAAGGTACAAGACAGCTTTTCCTTGCCAATATCTCTCTTTTGCAAAGAGCTGCGCATTGGAAAATTCAGGGCTATGTCGTGTAGATGATGGCCTAACAGGAGGCTTTAAAATTTTCTTTCTAGTGACCTTCGTTTGGGAGAAAAATGCAAAGGTACAAGACAGCTTTTCCTTGCCAATATCTCTCTTTTGCAAAGAGCTGCGCATTGGAAAATTCAGGGCTATGTCGTGTAGATGATGGCCTAACAGGAGGCTTTAAAATTTTCTTTCTAGTGTCCTTCGTTTGGGAGAAAAATGCAATGGTACAAGACAGCTTTTCCTTGCCAATATCTCTCTTTTGCAAAGAGCTGCGCATTGGAAAATTCATAGCTATGCCGTGTAGATGATGGTCTAACAGGAGGCTTTAAAATTTTCTTTCTAGTGTCCTTCGTTTGGGTGAAAAATGCAATGGTACAAGACAGCTTTTCCTTGCCAATATCTCTCTTTTGCAAAGAGCTGCGCATTGGAAAATTCAGGGCTATGTCGTGTAGATGATGGCCTAACAGGAGGCTTTAAAATTTTCTTTCTAGTGTCCTTCGTTTGGGAGAAAAATGCAAAGGTACAAGACAGGTTTTCCTTGCCAATATCTCTCTTTTGCAAAGAGCTGCGCATTGGAAAATTCCGGGCTATGTCGTGTAGATGATTGCCTAACAGGAGGCTTTAAAATTTTAATTCTAGTGTCCTTCGTTTGGGAGAAAAATGCAAAGGTACAAGACAGCTTTTCCTTGCCAATATCTCTCTTTTGCAAAGAGCTGCGCATTGGAAAATTCAGAGCTATGTCGTGTAGATGATGGCCTAACAGGAGGCTTTAAAATTATCTTTCTAGTGTCCTTCGTTTGGGAGAAAAATGCAAAGGTACAAGACAGCTTTTCCTTGCCAATATCTCTCTTTTGCAAAGAGCTGCGCATTGGAAAATTCAGGGCTATGTCGTGTAGATGATGGCCTAACAGGAGGCTTTAAAATTTTAATTCTAGTGTCCTTCGTTTGGGAGAAAAATGCAAAGGTACAAGACAGCTTTTCCTTGCCAATATCTCTCTTTTGCAAAGAGCTGCGCATTGGAAAATTCAGGGCTATGTCGTGTAGATGATGGCCTAACAGGAGGCTTTAAAATTTTAATTCTAGTGTCCTTCGTTTGGGAGAAAAATGCAAAGGTACAAGACAGCTTTTCCTTGCCAATATCTCTCTTTTGCAAAGAGCTGCGCATTGGAAAATTCAGGGCTATGTCGTGTAGATGATGGCCTAACAGGAGGCTTTAAAATTTTCTTTCTAGTGACCTTCGTTTGGGAGAAAAATGCAAAGGTACAAGACAGCTTTTCCTTGCCAATATCTCTCTTTTGCAAAGAGCTGCGCATTGGAAAATTCAGGGCTATGTCGTGTAGATGATGGCCTAACAGGAGGCTTTAAAATTTTCTTTCTAGTGTCCTTCGTTTGGGAGAAAAATGCAATGGTACAAGACAGCTTTTCCTTGCCAATATCTCTCTTTTGCAAAGAGCTGCGCATTGGAAAATTCATAGCTATGCCGTGTAGATGATGGTCTAACAGGAGGCTTTAAAATTTTCTTTCTAGTGTCCTTCGTTTGGGTGAAAAATGCAATGGTACAAGACAGCTTTTCCTTGCCAATATCTCTCTTTTGCAAAGAGCTGCGCATTGGAAAATTCAGGGCTATGTCGTGTAGATGATGGCCTAACAGGAGGCTTTAAAATTTTCTTTCTAGTGTCCTTCGTTTGGGAGAAAAATGCAAAGGTACAAGACAGGTTTTCCTTGCCAATATCTCTCTTTTGCAAAGAGCTGCGCATTGGAAAATTCCGGGCTATGTCGTGTAGATGATTGCCTAACAGGAGGCTTTAAAATTTTAATTCTAGTGTCCTTCGTTTGGGAGAAAAATGCAAAGGTACAAGACAGCTTTTCCTTGCCAATATCTCTCTTTTGCAAAGAGCTGCGCATTGGAAAATTCAGAGCTATGTCGTGTAGATGATGGCCTAACAGGAGGCTTTAAAATTATCTTTCTAGTGTCCTTCGTTTGGGAGAAAAATGCAAAGGTACAAGACAGCTTTTCCTTGCCAATATCTCTCTTTTGCAAAGAGCTGCGCATTGGAAAATTCAGGGCTATGTCGTGTAGATGATGGCCTAACAGGAGGCTTTAAAATTTTAATTCTAGTGTCCTTCGTTTGGGAGAAAAATGCAAAGGTACAAGACAGCTTTTCCTTGCCAATATCTCTCTTTTGCAAAGAGCTGCGCATTGGAAAATTCAGGGCTATGTCGTGTAGATGATGGCCTAACAGGAGGCTTTAAAATTTTAATTCTAGTGTCCTTCGTTTGGGAGAAAAATGCAAAGGTACAAGACAGCTTTTCCTTGCCAATATCTCTCTTTTGCAAAGAGCTGCGCATTGGAAAATTCAGGGCTATGTCGTGTAGATGATGGCCTAACAGGAGGCTTTAAAATTTTCTTTCTAGTGACCTTCGTTTGGGAGAAAAATGCAAAGGTACAAGACAGCTTTTCCTTGCCAATATCTCTCTTTTGCAAAGAGCTGCGCATTGGAAAATTCAGGGCTATGTCGTGTAGATGATGGCCTAACAGGAGGCTTTAAAATTTTCTTTCTAGTGTCCTTCGTTTGGGAGAAAAATGCAAAGGTACAAGACAGCTTTTCCTTGCCAATATCTCTCTTTTGCAAAGAGCTGCGCATTGGAAAATTCAGAGCTATGTCGTGTAGATGATGGCCTAACAGGAGGCTTTAAAATTATCTTTCTAGTGTCCTTCGTTTGGGAGAAAAATGCAAAGGTACAAGACAGCTTTTCCTTGCCAATATCTCTCTTTTGCAAAGAGCTGCGCATTGGAAAATTCAGGGCTATGTCGTGTAGATGATGGCCTAACAGGAGGCTTTAACATTTTCTTTCTAGTGTCCTTCGTTTGGGAGAAAAATGCAAAGGTACAAGACAGCTTTTCCTTGCCAATATCTCTCTTTTGCAAAGAGCTACGCATTGGAAAATTCAGGGCTATGTCGTGTAGATGATGGCCTAACAGGAGGCTTTAACATTTTCTTTCTAGTGTCCTTCGTTTGGGAGAAAAATGCAAAGGTACAAGACAGCTTTTCCTTGCCAATATCTCTCTTTTGCAAAGAGCTGCGCATTGGAAAATTCAGAGCTATGTCGTGTAGATGATGGCCTAACAGGAGGCTTTAAAATTATCTTTCTAGTGTCCTTCGTTTGGGAGAAAAATGCAAAGGTACAAGACAGCTTTTCCTTGCCAATATCTCTCTTTTGCAAAGAGCTGCGCATTGGAAAATTCAGGGCTATGTCGTGTAGATGATGGCCTAACAGGAGGCTTTAAAATTTTAATTCTAGTGTCCTTCGTTTGGGAGAAAAATGCAAAGGTACAAGACAGCTTTTCCTTGCCAATATCTCTCTTTTGCAAAGAGCTGCGCATTGGAAAATTCAGGGCTATGTCGTGTAGATGATGGCCTAACAGGAGGCTTTAAAATTTTAATTCTAGTGTCCTTCGTTTGGGAGAAAAATGCAAAGGTACAAGACAGCTTTTCCTTGCCAATATCTCTCTTTTGCAAAGAGCTGCGCATTGGAAAATTCAGGGCTATGTCGTGTAGATGATGGCCTAACAGGAGGCTTTAAAATTTTCTTTCTAGTGACCTTCGTTTGGGAGAAAAATGCAAAGGTACAAGACAGCTTTTCCTTGCCAATATCTCTCTTTTGCAAAGAGCTGCGCATTGGAAAATTCAGGGCTATGTCGTGTAGATGATGGCCTAACAGGAGGCTTTAAAATTTTCTTTCTAGTGTCCTTCGTTTGGGAGAAAAATGCAATGGTACAAGACAGCTTTTCCTTGCCAATATCTCTCTTTTGCAAAGAGCTGCGCATTGGAAAATTCATAGCTATGCCGTGTAGATGATGGTCTAACAGGAGGCTTTAAAATTTTCTTTCTAGTGTCCTTCGTTTGGGTGAAAAATGCAATGGTACAAGACAGCTTTTCCTTGCCAATATCTCTCTTTTGCAAAGAGCTGCGCATTGGAAAATTCAGGGCTATGTCGTGTAGATGATGGCCTAACAGGAGGCTTTAAAATTTTCTTTCTAGTGTCCTTCGTTTGGGAGAAAAATGCAAAGGTACAAGACAGGTTTTCCTTGCCAATATCTCTCTTTTGCAAAGAGCTGCGCATTGGAAAATTCCGGGCTATGTCGTGTAGATGATTGCCTAACAGGAGGCTTTAAAATTTTAATTCTAGTGTCCTTCGTTTGGGAGAAAAATGCAAAGGTACAAGACAGCTTTTCCTTGCCAATATCTCTCTTTTGCAAAGAGCTGCGCATTGGAAAATTCAGAGCTATG
>NW_026969770.1:10000-12500 GCF_028390025.1 Pseudophryne corroboree
CCGCGGCGGGGACACGGGCGGACCGGGTACATTTCATCTGTTTGGGGCGAGTGCTTTTTTGAAATTTTTTTTTATCTTTTAGTCTCGTTCCGTTCTTCCCTTCAACTGGCCTGCGGGGGGCGCCGTGCGCGCGGACCGGCGTCCACCCCTGGCCGCTCCGGGACTTTGCATTCAAATGGGTGGGGTGTTTTTCATTTTTTTGCCCTTTTTTTTTCCACTCCCCCCCTCTCAATCGTGTATTACCTCGGCTGGCCAGCGGGGGGCGCCGCGGCGGGGACACGGGCGGACCGGGTACATTTCATCTGTTTGGGGCGAGTGCTTTTTTGAAATTTTTTTTTATCTTTTAGTCTCGTTCCGTTCTTCCCTTCAACTGGCCTGCGGGGGGCGCCGTGCGCGCGGACCGGCGTCCACCCCTGGCCGCTCCGGGACTTTGCATTCAAACGGGTGGGGTGTTTTTCATTTTTTGCCCCTGTTTTTCACTCCCCCCCTCTCAATCGTGTATTACCTCGGCTGGCCAGCGGGGGGCGCCGCGGCGGGGACACGGGGGAGGGTTCATCCGGGCGGACCGGGTACCTTTCGTCTGTTTGGGGCGAGTGCTTTTTTGAAATTTTTTTCATTTTATTTTTGTCCTCCCTTCGACCGGCCAGCGGGGGGCGCCGCGCGCGCGGACCGTCGGGGCCCGGGGCCCTGCGTCCCACTTACTTTCGCCCGACGGGAACCGTTTCTTTTGTTTTTATCCGAGAGGACACACGGAATCTGCACCCCCCGCAGTGGCGTCAGGCGGCCACCGGGGGGCGCCGCGGCGGGGATCGGGGGGGGGTCGCCCGGGAGCCGCCTGCCCGTCCGCTGGGCCAAGGGGGCCGGGGCGGGTCACGCGCCGCCGTCCCCCCCCGATCGTCTCGCTCCGAGCCGCCTCTGGCCACCGGGGGGCGCCGTCGGGTGGCGCGGGGGCGCCCCCGCCGCCCGCCGCCTCCCCCCGCACGCGTCGGGCCTCCCCCCGGGCCCCCGCGGGCCGGGGGACGCGGCCGGCGAGCGTCGGACTCCAGCGCGGAAGTGTCGCGGATGAGTGCGGACCGGGGCGCCCGCGGCCCAGCGGCACTTCCAGGGGCTCGGGGAGGAGATGGTTGAAGCCTGGGTGAAGCGCGCCCTCGGCCGTCCGTGTCGCTACCCGCCGGAGAACACCTCCGCCGGATCAGTAGGTACCAACGAGGCGAGCGAGAGAGCCGGGACTCTGTCCGGGGCCGAAAAGCCTGTTTCCCTGGAGCTTTTGCGAAAGGACCCGTGACAGAAGATGCGCGGAGCTCAGAGATCAGCATGGGCAGGGCCTTCTTGCATCCGATTTTGCCCAGGCAGGGCTCCAGGAACCGGGTTACAAAAAGCAAAAAGCCCTGGAGCTCAAACGAAAGGTTTAGTGACAAGATAGCCGTGGAGCTCCGATAACAGCATGGCAGGACCAGGATGGGGCCTATAAAGGGTCCACGGCGGGCATCCGTTGGAGCCCGACGTACGGGCCGGGCACGTCTCCTTCTCCCCCGGAGGCAGCGCCCCCCGGCGGGCCAAATCGGGTACTGCAATTTGTGGAAGTTTCGCAGATGAGTGCGGACCGGGGCGCCCGCGGCCCAGCTGCACTTCCAGGGGCTCGGGGAGGAGACGGTTGAAGCCTGGGTGAAGCGCGCCCTCGGCCGTCCGTGTCGCTACCCGCCGGAGAACACCTCCGCCGGATCAGTAGGTACCAACGAGGCGAGCGAGAGAGCCGGGACTCTGTCAGGGGCCGAAAAGCCCGTTTCCCTGGAGCTCCTGCGAAAGGACCCGTGGCAGAGTAGGCACGGAGCTCGGAGAGCAGCAGGGCCGGAGCTCGGAGAGCAGCAGGGCCAGGGCTCCCTCCCTTCCATAGGCTGCCCAGGCAGGGCTCCAGGAGCCCGGTACCAGCTCTCCCCGTCCGACAGCCTCCTCTCTGGAAGCGGAGAGCGGACGCAGTCGGGCTCCCGGACCGGGGCCCTGGGAGAGCCCTGCCGGGAGCCACCGGGACGGGCCCGTGCGGACGGGTGCGCGGCGCCCCCCGGCGGTCGAAGGCGGAACCGCGGAGGTCTCTCTATCTCTCTCTCTCTCTCTCTCTCTCTTTCTCCGGGACTCCCGGCCTCCCGTTCCCCCGACTCCCCCTTCCGAGGCCGAGACGGGGCAGCGCCGGGCGTCCGGCGGAGCCCGGCGCCAGGCCCGGCCCGTCCCCCTCTTCCCCCGGCGGCAGCGCCCCCCGGCGGGCCGAATCGGGTACTGCAATTCGCGGAAGTTCAGCCGATGAGTGCGGACGGGCACCCCTCGGGCCGGGAGGCGGCTCCAGGAGCCCGGGGAAGCGTCGGAGGACGCTCCGCGAGAGCGTCGCGCGCGCCGCCCGTCCCGCTACGCCCGAGGGAACCGGCCAGAGAGCATCACAGGTGGCGAACAGAGTCAAGCCGGAAAAGAGAAAACGGAGGGCTGCGGTTGACGCGAGAGAAGGGCCCCA
>NW_026969770.1:22500-25000 GCF_028390025.1 Pseudophryne corroboree
CGGGCTGCGGAAGCCGGCGAGAGCCCGGGCTGTTCTTCTTTTTTTTTTTCCCTTTCATTTATTTCCCCCCACCAGGGTGCGCCGACGAGGGGAGACCTCCTCCCCGCCGCCGCCGTACCGGACACATCGCAAATTCACAACGGTGGATTATTATTATTATTATTATTATTTTTTTTTACGCGGCCAGCAGGGGGCGCCGCGCGCGCGGACTGGCGCTCGTGAACACTGCATTTAAATCGGTGGTGTGTTTTTGTCTTTTGCCTGGTTTTTTTTAATCTCAATCGTGTATTACCTCGGCTGGCCAGCGGGGGGCGCCGCGGCGGGGACACGGGCGGACCGGGTACATTTCATCTGTTTGGGGCGAGTGCTTTTTTGAAATTTTTTTTTATCTTTTAGTCTCGTTCCGTTCTTCCCTTCAACTGGCCTGCGGGGGGCGCCGTGCGCGCGGACCGGCGTCCACCCCTGGCCGCTCCGGGACTTTGCATTCAAATGGGTGGGGTGTTTTTCATTTTTTTGCCCTTTTTTTTTCCACTCCCCCCCTCTCAATCGTGTATTACCTCGGCTGGCCAGCGGGGGGCGCCGCGGCGGGGACACGGGCGGACCGGGTACATTTCATCTGTTTGGGGCGAGTGCTTTTTTGAAATTTTTTTTTATCTTTTAGTCTCGTTCCGTTCTTCCCTTCAACTGGCCTGCGGGGGGCGCCGTGCGCGCGGACCGGCGTCCACCCCTGGCCGCTCCGGGACTTTGCATTCAAATGGGTGGGGTGTTTTTCATTTTTTTGCCCTTTTTTTTTCCACTCCCCCCCTCTCAATCGTGTATTACCTCGGCTGGCCAGCGGGGGGCGCCGCGGCGGGGACACGGGCGGACCGGGTACATTTCATCTGTTTGGGGCGAGTGCTTTTTTGAAATTTTTTTTTATCTTTTAGTCTCGTTCCGTTCTTCCCTTCAACTGGCCTGCGGGGGGCGCCGTGCGCGCGGACCGGCGTCCACCCCTGGCCGCTCCGGGACTTTGCATTCAAACGGGTGGGGTGTTTTTCATTTTTTGCCCCTGTTTTTCACTCCCCCCCTCTCAATCGTGTATTACCTCGGCTGGCCAGCGGGGGGCGCCGCGGCGGGGACACGGGGGAGGGTTCATCCGGGCGGACCGGGTACCTTTCGTCTGTTTGGGGCGAGTGCTTTTTTGAAATTTTTTTCATTTTATTTTTGTCCTCCCTTCGACCGGCCAGCGGGGGGCGCCGCGCGCGCGGACCGTCGGGGCCCGGGGCCCTGCGTCCCACTTACTTTCGCCCGACGGGAACCGTTTCTTTTGTTTTTATCCGAGAGGACACACGGAATCTGCACCCCCCGCAGTGGCGTCAGGCGGCCACCGGGGGGCGCCGCGGCGGGGATCGGGGGGGGGGGTCGCCCGGGAGCCGCCTGCCCGTCCGCTGGGCCAAGGGGGCCGGGGCGGGTCACGCGCCGCCGTCCCCCCCCGATCGTCTCGCTCCGAGCCGCCTCTGGCCACCGGGGGGCGCCGTCGGGTGGCGCGGGGGCGCCCCCGCCGCCCGCCGCCTCCCCCCGCACGCGTCGGGCCTCCCCCCGGGCCCCCGCGGGCCGGGGGACGCGGCCGGCGAGCGTCGGACTCCAGCGCGGAAGTGTCGCGGATGAGTGCGGACCGGGGCGCCCGCGGCCCAGCGGCACTTCCAGGGGCTCGGGGAGGAGATGGTTGAAGCCTGGGTGAAGCGCGCCCTCGGCCGTCCGTGTCGCTACCCGCCGGAGAACACCTCCGCCGGATCAGTAGGTACCAACGAGGCGAGCGAGAGAGCCGGGACTCTGTCCGGGGCCGAAAAGCCTGTTTCCCTGGAGCTTTTGCGAAAGGACCCGTGACAGAAGATGCGCGGAGCTCAGAGATCAGCATGGGCAGGGCCTTCTTGCATCCGATTTTGCCCAGGCAGGGCTCCAGGAACCGGGTTACAAAAAGCAAAAAGCCCTGGAGCTCAAACGAAAGGTTTAGTGACAAGATAGCCGTGGAGCTCCGATAACAGCATGGCAGGACCAGGATGGGGCCTATAAAGGGTCCACGGCGGGCATCCGTTGGAGCCCGACGTACGGGCCGGGCACGTCTCCTTCTCCCCCGGAGGCAGCGCCCCCCGGCGGGCCAAATCGGGTACTGCAATTTGTGGAAGTTTCGCAGATGAGTGCGGACCGGGGCGCCCGCGGCCCAGCTGCACTTCCAGGGGCTCGGGGAGGAGACGGTTGAAGCCTGGGTGAAGCGCGCCCTCGGCCGTCCGTGTCGCTACCCGCCGGAGAACACCTCCGCCGGATCAGTAGGTACCAACGAGGCGAGCGAGAGAGCCGGGACTCTGTCAGGGGCCGAAAAGCCCGTTTCCCTGGAGCTCCTGCGAAAGGACCCGTGGCAGAGTAGGCACGGAGCTCGGAGAGCAGCAGGGCCGGAGCTCGGAGAGCAGCAGGGCCAGGGCTCCCTCCCTTCCATAGGCTGCCCAGGCAGGGCTCCAGGAGC
>NW_026969771.1:0-28013 GCF_028390025.1 Pseudophryne corroboree
ATTCTTGTCCATCAAGAAAAGCAAATGGCCCATACGGGGATCGAACCCGTAACCTTGGCGTTATTAGCACCACGCTCTAACCAAATGAGCTAACCAGCCACAGATATCACTGCAAGCAAACACAAAACTGGCAAATGTACCTCAAAGCACAGATCATATTTTGTTTTTATAGCATTTCATTTTTCAAAATAAAGCTTAAGCCATAGAGTCACTTGAAGCATGGGTATCATAAAAATGCTCCAGTTTCTTTCCACATTACAAAATAAAAATAAATATTAGATAGGATAATAACAAAGATTAAGGGATCTACTAATAGTATAAAAATAGACAATTTAGACAAGGAGTATATGCAAATCTAAGCAAAATCAATCTAAAAAATCTAATACACAATTTTTAATTGTAAATTTACAGATTGTTGAAAAAGATTATCCAGGATGTAATCCATTATGTATTAAATTTAGTATGTTTTACCAAGTTGTGTATGAATAACTTTTAACACAAAAAAATATATATTGGGGAAGTAGCTTAATGTGCCCATTGGAAATAAAGAATGCTAGCCCATTTTGGAATGCAAAGCTTAAGAAAATACAAACTTCAATCCATAGGAAAGCACTTTTTATTCAGTCTACACTCTGTAATCATACTATAGCTTAATTTACAAATTGTGATGTCATTATCAGACTTAACTCACAAGAGACTTTCATCCTTGGTCTATAAAAAAGGCAGTCCTCTGTTATAAAGCTTGTAACAATTGTAAGTGGCTGATATGCAAATATGGAAATGCAGAAAAACTGTCAATTCAATGCTAGGATAACATAAGGGGTGATGCTCCAACTGAAATTGGTCCTAGGCATTTAGGTTTCTAGTATCTATCTTCTCCTTTAAAAAATAGGTTACTTTTTATATATTATCATTGGGTTTGGACAAATATTCTACATAATACCTATTGCATCCCTGAGCTTATTAGAAACTTGAAATAATATATATAAAGTATTGAATTTCTTTTCTTTGCATTTAAAAGATGAGCGCACTTCAGTAGATGCCATTGCTCAGGTGAGGGTTCCATGGTGTAATTGTTAGCACCCTTGACTTTGAATCTAGTAATCTGAATTCATATCTCGTGGGAGCTAACATTGTTTATTTTTCTATTGTTCAAAGCTCCATTTTCATTCAATGTATGAGTATTGCAAATCTTCATTTAAAATTCATATAAATTCCATCATCTTCAGTGGTGTCCTTTGTTTAAACTCATTTTTAAACTTATCAAATCAGAAGTATGTCAAATATTTGGAAATAAGAAAAGATGCAATAAGAATGCAGAGATCCATTACTTGCGCTCTGGTCTTTAGAAATTCTCCATTTTTTTTACTTCAGTGTGCAGTAATGAGAGGGGAGCACATATCTTCTTCTTCTTCTAGTAACACCTAGTGCCCTCTATGTTTGAGCAGCAATATAATAACTAATTAATTTGCCCTTGCATATCTTAGTTATGCCATATTGCTTGATTTGAGACAAAAGTCACTGAGCCATGTAGAGAAAAATCTTCATCAGCCAAAGGATGACACTCCCACTGGCTTCTGATATGTATTTGATGAGATTTTGTGATATATGTGTCTATGATGTTTTCAAGTATTCATGCACTCCACCGATGAGCTTATTCCATTCTTGTCCATCAAGAAAAGCAAATGGCCCATACGGGGATCGAACCCATGACCTTGGCGTTATTAGCACCACGCTCTAACCAACTGAGCTAACCGGCCACAGATATCACTGCAAGCAAACACAAAACTGGCAAATGTACCTCAAAGCACAGATCATATTTTGTTTTTATAGCATTTCATTTTTCAAAAAAAAGCTTAAGCCATAGAGTCACTTGAAGCATGGGTATCATAAAAATGCTCCAGTTTCTTTCCACATTACAAAATAAAAAATAATATTAGATAGGATAATAACAAAGATTAAGGCATCTACTAATAGTATAAAAATAGACAATTTAGACAAGGAGTATATGCAAATCTAAGCAAAATCAATCTAAAAAATCTAATACACAATTTTTAATTGTAAATTTACAGATTGTTGAAAAAGATAATCCAGGATGTAATCCATTATGTATTAAATTTAGTATGTTTTACCAAGTTGTGTATGAATAACTTTTAACACAAAAAAATAAATATTGGGGAAGTAGCTTAATGTGCCTATTGGAAATAAAGAATGCTAGCCCATTTTGGAATGCAAAGCTTAAGAAAATACAAACTTCAATCCATAGGAAAGCACTTTTTATTCAGTCTACACTCTGTAATCATTCTATAGCTTAATTTACAAATTGTGATGTCATTATCAGACTTAACTCACAAGAGACTTTCATCCTTGGTCTATAAAAAAGGCAGTCCTCTGTTATAAAGCTTGAAACAATTGTAAGTGGCTGATATGCAAAAATGGAAATACAGAAAAACTGTCAATTCAATGCTACGATAACATAAGGGGTGATGCTCCAACTGAAATTGGTCCTTGGCATTTAGGCTTCTAGTATCTATCTTCTCCTTTAAAAAATAGGTTACTTTTTATATATTATCATTGGTTTTGGACAAATATTCTACATAATACCTATTGCATCCCTGAGCTTATTAGAAACTTGAAATATTATATATAAAGTATTGAATTTCTTTTCTTTGCATTTAAAAGATGAGCGCACTTCAGTGGATGTCATTGCTCAGGTGAGGGTTCCATGGTGTAATTGTTAGCACCCTGGACTTTGAATCTAGTAATCTGAGTTCATATCTCATGGGAGCTAACATTGTTTATTTTCCTTTTGTTCAAAGCTCCATTTTCATTCAATGTATGAGTATTGCAAATCTTCATTTAAAATTCATATAAATTCCATCATCTTCAGTGGTGTTCTTTGTTTAAACTCATTTTTAAACTTATCAAATCAGAAGTATGTCAAATATTTGGAAATAAGAAAAGATGCAATAAGAATGCAGAGATCCATTACTTGTGCTCTGGTCTTTAGAAATTCTCCATTTTTTTTACTTCAGTGTGCACTAATGAGAGGGGAGCACATATCTTCTTCTTCTTCTAGTAACACCTAGTGCCCTCTATGTTTGAGCAGCAATATAATAACTGATTAATTTGCCCTTGCATATCTTAGTTATGCCATATTGCTTGATTTGAGACAAAAGTCACTGAGCCACGTAGAGAAAAATCTTCATCAGCCAAAGGATGACACTCCCACTGGCTTCTGATATGTATTTGAAGAGATTTTGTGATATATGTGTCTATGATGTTTTCAAGTATTCATGCACTCCACCGATGAGCTTATTCCATTCTTGTCCATCAAGAAAAGCAAATGGCCCATAAGGGGATCGAACCCGTGACCTTGGCGTTATTAGCACCACGCTCTAACCAACTGCGCTAACCGGCCACAGATAATACTGCAAGCAAACACAAAACTGGCAAATATATCTCAAAGCACAGATCATATTTTGTTTTTATAGCATTTCATTTTTCAAAAAAAAGCTTAAGCCATAGAGTCACTTGAAGCATGGGTATCATAAAAATGCTCCAGTTTCTTTCCACATTACAAAATAAAAATAAATATTAGCTAGGATAATTACAAAGATTAAGGCATCTAGTAATAGTATAAAAATAGACAATTTAGACTAGGAGTATATGCAAATCTAAGCAAAATCAATCTAAAAAATATAATACACAATTTTTAATTGTAAATTTACAGATTGTTGAAAAAGATAATCCCAGGATGTAATCCATTATGTATTAAATTTAGTATGTTTTACCAAGTTGTGTATGAATAACTTTTAACACAAAAAAATATATATTGGGGAAGAAGCTTAATGTGCCCATTGGAAATAAATAATGCTAGCCCATTTTGGAATGCAAAGCTTAAGAAAATACAAACTTCAATCCATAGGAAAGCACTTTTTATTCAGTCTACACTCTGTAATCATACTATAGCTTAATTTACAAATTGTGATGTCATTATCAGACTTAACTCACAAGAGACTTTCATCCTTGTTCTATAAAAAAGGCAATCCTCTGTTATAAAGCTTGAAACAATTGTAAGTGGCTGATATGCAAATATGGAAATACAGAAAAACTGTCAATTCAATGCTAGGATAACATAAGGGGTGATGCTCCAACTGAAATTGGTCCTAGGCATTTAGGTTTCTAGTATCTATCTTCTCCTTTAAAAAATAGGTTACTTTTTATATATTATCATTGGTTTTGGACAAATATTCTACATAATACCTATTGCATCCCTGAGCTTATTAGAAACTTGAAATAATATATATAAAGTATTGAATTTCTTTTCTTTGGATTTAAAAGATGAGCGCACTTCAGTAGATGCCATTGCTCAGGTGAGGGTTCCATGGTGTAATTGTTAGCAACCTGGACTTTGAATCTAGTAATCTGAGTTCATATCTCGTGGGAGCTAACATTGTTTATTTTCCTTTTGTTCAAAGCTCCATTTTCATTCAATGTATGAGTATTGCAAATCTTCATTTAAAATTCATATAAATTCCATCATCTTCAGTGGTGTCCTTTGTTTAAACTCATTTTTAAACTTATCAAATCAGAAGTATGTCAAATATTTGGAAATAAGAAAAGATGCAATAAGAATGCAGAGATCCATTACTTGTGCTCTTGTCTTTGGAAATTCTCCATTTTTTTTTTACTTCAGTGTGCACTAATGAGAGGGGAGCACATATCTTCTTCTTCTTCTAGTAACACCTAGTGCCCTCTATGTTTGAGCAGCAATATAATAACTGATTAATTTGCCCTTGCATATCTTAGTTATGCCATATTGCTTGATTTGAGACAAAAGTCACTGAGCCATATAGAGAAAAATCTTCATCAGCCAAAGGATGACACTCCCACTGGCTTCTGATATGTATTTGAAGAGATTTTGTGATATATGTGTCTATGATGTTTTCAAGTATTCATGCACTCCACCGATGAGCTTATTCCATTCTTGTCCATCAAGAAAAGCAAATGGCCCATACGGGGATCAAACCCGTGACCTTGGCGTTATTAGCACCACGCTCTAACCAACTGAGCTAACCGGCCACAGATATTACTGCAAGCAAACACAAAACTGGCAAATGTACCTCAAAGCACAGATCATATTTTGTTTTTATAGCATTTCATTTTTCAAAAAAAAGCTTAAGCCATAGAGTCACTTGAAGCATGGGTATCATAAAAATGCTCCAGTTTCTTTCCACATTACAAAATAAAAATAAATATTAGATAGGATAATAACAAAGATTAAGGCATCTAGTAATAGTATAAAAATAGACAATTTAGACTAGGAGTATATGCAAATCTAAGCAAAATCAATCTAAAAAATCTAATACACAATTTTTAATTGTAAATTTACAGATTGTTGAAAAAGATAATCCCAGGATGTAATCCATTATGTATTAAATTTAGTATGTTTTACCAAGTTGTGTATGAATAACTTTTAACACAAAAAAATATATATTGGGGAAGAAGCTTAATGTGCCCATTGGAAATAAAGAATGCTAGCCCATTTTGGAATGCAAAGCTTAAGAAAATACAAACTTCAATCCATAGGAAAGCACTTTTTATTCAGTCTACACTCTGTAATCATACTATAGCTTAATTTACAAATTGTGATGTCATTATCAGACTTAACTCACAAGAGACTTTCATCCTTGGTCTATAAAAAAGGCAGTCCTCTGTTATAAAGCTTGAAACAATTGTAAGTGGCTGATATGCAAATATGGAAATACAGAAAAACTGTCAATTCAATGCTAGGATAACATAAGGGGTGATGCTCCAACTGAAATTGGTCCTAGGCATTTAGGTTTCTAGTATCTATCTTCTCCTTTAAAAAATAGGTTACTTTTTATATATTATCATTGGGTTTGGACAAATATTCTACATAATACCTATTGCATCCCTGAGCTTATTAGAAACTTGAAATAATATATATAAAGTATTGAATTTCTTTTCTTTGCATTTAAAAGATGAGCGCACTTCAGTAGATGCCATTGCTCAGGTGAGGGTTCCATGGTGTAATTGTTAGCACCCTTGACTTTGAATCTAGTAATCTGAATTCATATCTCGTGGGAGCTAACATTGTTTATTTTTCTATTGTTCAAAGCTCCATTTTCATTCAATGTATGAGTATTGCAAATCTTCATTTAAAATTCATATAAATTCCATCATCTTCAGTGGTGTCCTTTGTTTAAACTCATTTTTAAACTTATCAAATCAGAAGTATGTCAAATATTTGGAAATAAGAAAAGATGCAATAAGAATGCAGAGATCCATTACTTGCGCTCTGGTCTTTAGAAATTCTCCATTTTTTTTTACTTCAGTGTGCAGTAATGAGAGGGGAGCACATATCTTCTTCTTCTTCTAGTAACACCTAGTGCCCTCTATGTTTGAGCAGCAATATAATAACTAATTAATTTGCCCTTGCATATCTTAGTTATGCCATATTGCTTGATTTGAGACAAAAGTCACTGAGCCATGTAGAGAAAAATCTTCATCAGCCAAAGGATGACACTCCCACTGGCTTCTGATATGTATTTGATGAGATTTTGTGATATATGTGTCTATGATGTTTTCAAGTATTCATGCACTCCACCGATGAGCTTATTCCATTCTTGTCCATCAAGAAAAGCAAATGGCCCATACGGGGATCGAACCCATGACCTTGGCGTTATTAGCACCACGCTCTAACCAACTGAGCTAACCGGCCACAGATATCACTGCAAGCAAACACAAAACTGGCAAATGTACCTCAAAGCACAGATCATATTTTGTTTTTATAGCATTTCATTTTTCAAAAAAAAGCTTAAGCCATAGAGTCACTTGAAGCATGGGTATCATAAAAATGCTCCAGTTTCTTTCCACATTACAAAATAAAAAATAATATTAGATAGGATAATAACAAAGATTAAGGCATCTACTAATAGTATAAAAATAGACAATTTAGACAAGGAGTATATGCAAATCTAAGCAAAATCAATCTAAAAAATCTAATACACAATTTTTAATTGTAAATTTACAGATTGTTGAAAAAGATAATCCAGGATGTAATCCATTATGTATTAAATTTAGTATGTTTTACCAAGTTGTGTATGAATAACTTTTAACACAAAAAAATAAATATTGGGGAAGTAGCTTAATGTGCCTATTGGAAATAAAGAATGCTAGCCCATTTTGGAATGCAAAGCTTAAGAAAATACAAACTTCAATCCATAGGAAAGCACTTTTTATTCAGTCTACACTCTGTAATCATTCTATAGCTTAATTTACAAATTGTGATGTCATTATCAGACTTAACTCACAAGAGACTTTCATCCTTGGTCTATAAAAAAGGCAGTCCTCTGTTATAAAGCTTGAAACAATTGTAAGTGGCTGATATGCAAAAATGGAAATACAGAAAAACTGTCAATTCAATGCTACGATAACATAAGGGGTGATGCTCCAACTGAAATTGGTCCTTGGCATTTAGGCTTCTAGTATCTATCTTCTCCTTTAAAAAATAGGTTACTTTTTATATATTATCATTGGTTTTGGACAAATATTCTACATAATACCTATTGCATCCCTGAGCTTATTAGAAACTTGAAATATTATATATAAAGTATTGAATTTCTTTTCTTTGCATTTAAAAGATGAGCGCACTTCAGTGGATGTCATTGCTCAGGTGAGGGTTCCATGGTGTAATTGTTAGCACCCTGGACTTTGAATCTAGTAATCTGAGTTCATATCTCATGGGAGCTAACATTGTTTATTTTCCTTTTGTTCAAAGCTCCATTTTCATTCAATGTATGAGTATTGCAAATCTTCATTTAAAATTCATATAAATTCCATCATCTTCAGTGGTGTTCTTTGTTTAAACTCATTTTTAAACTTATCAAATCAGAAGTATGTCAAATATTTGGAAATAAGAAAAGATGCAATAAGAATGCAGAGATCCATTACTTGTGCTCTGGTCTTTAGAAATTCTCCATTTTTTTTACTTCAGTGTGCACTAATGAGAGGGGAGCACATATCTTCTTCTTCTTCTAGTAACACCTAGTGCCCTCTATGTTTGAGCAGCAATATAATAACTGATTAATTTGCCCTTGCATATCTTAGTTATGCCATATTGCTTGATTTGAGACAAAAGTCACTGAGCCACGTAGAGAAAAATCTTCATCAGCCAAAGGATGACACTCCCACTGGCTTCTGATATGTATTTGAAGAGATTTTGTGATATATGTGTCTATGATGTTTTCAAGTATTCATGCACTCCACCGATGAGCTTATTCCATTCTTGTCCATCAAGAAAAGCAAATGGCCCATAAGGGGATCGAACCCGTGACCTTGGCGTTATTAGCACCACGCTCTAACCAACTGCGCTAACCGGCCACAGATAATACTGCAAGCAAACACAAAACTGGCAAATATATCTCAAAGCACAGATCATATTTTGTTTTTATAGCATTTCATTTTTCAAAAAAAAGCTTAAGCCATAGAGTCACTTGAAGCATGGGTATCATAAAAATGCTCCAGTTTCTTTCCACATTACAAAATAAAAATAAATATTAGCTAGGATAATTACAAAGATTAAGGCATCTAGTAATAGTATAAAAATAGACAATTTAGACTAGGAGTATATGCAAATCTAAGCAAAATCAATCTAAAAAATATAATACACAATTTTTAATTGTAAATTTACAGATTGTTGAAAAAGATAATCCCAGGATGTAATCCATTATGTATTAAATTTAGTATGTTTTACCAAGTTGTGTATGAATAACTTTTAACACAAAAAAATATATATTGGGGAAGAAGCTTAATGTGCCCATTGGAAATAAATAATGCTAGCCCATTTTGGAATGCAAAGCTTAAGAAAATACAAACTTCAATCCATAGGAAAGCACTTTTTATTCAGTCTACACTCTGTAATCATACTATAGCTTAATTTACAAATTGTGATGTCATTATCAGACTTAACTCACAAGAGACTTTCATCCTTGGTCTATAAAAAAGGCAGTCCTCTGTTATAAAGCTTGAAACAATTGTAAGTGGCTGATATGCAAATATGGAAATACAGAAAAACTGTCAATTCAATGCTAGGATAACATAAGGGGTGATGCTCCAACTGAAATTGGTCCTAGGCATTTAGGTTTCTAGTATCTATCTTCTCCTTTAAAAAATAGGTTACTTTTTATATATTATCATTGGGTTTGGACAAATATTCTACATAATACCTATTGCATCCCTGAGCTTATTAGAAACTTGAAATAATATATATAAAGTATTGAATTTCTTTTCTTTGCATTTAAAAGATGAGCGCACTTCAGTAGATGCCATTGCTCAGGTGAGGGTTCCATGGTGTAATTGTTAGCACCCTTGACTTTGAATCTAGTAATCTGAATTCATATCTCGTGGGAGCTAACATTGTTTATTTTTCTATTGTTCAAAGCTCCATTTTCATTCAATGTATGAGTATTGCAAATCTTCATTTAAAATTCATATAAATTCCATCATCTTCAGTGGTGTCCTTTGTTTAAACTCATTTTTAAACTTATCAAATCAGAAGTATGTCAAATATTTGGAAATAAGAAAAGATGCAATAAGAATGCAGAGATCCATTACTTGCGCTCTGGTCTTTAGAAATTCTCCATTTTTTTTTACTTCAGTGTGCAGTAATGAGAGGGGAGCACATATCTTCTTCTTCTTCTAGTAACACCTAGTGCCCTCTATGTTTGAGCAGCAATATAATAACTAATTAATTTGCCCTTGCATATCTTAGTTATGCCATATTGCTTGATTTGAGACAAAAGTCACTGAGCCATGTAGAGAAAAATCTTCATCAGCCAAAGGATGACACTCCCACTGGCTTCTGATATGTATTTGATGAGATTTTGTGATATATGTGTCTATGATGTTTTCAAGTATTCATGCACTCCACCGATGAGCTTATTCCATTCTTGTCCATCAAGAAAAGCAAATGGCCCATACGGGGATCGAACCCATGACCTTGGCGTTATTAGCACCACGCTCTAACCAACTGAGCTAACCGGCCACAGATATCACTGCAAGCAAACACAAAACTGGCAAATGTACCTCAAAGCACAGATCATATTTTGTTTTTATAGCATTTCATTTTTCAAAAAAAAGCTTAAGCCATAGAGTCACTTGAAGCATGGGTATCATAAAAATGCTCCAGTTTCTTTCCACATTACAAAATAAAAAATAATATTAGATAGGATAATAACAAAGATTAAGGCATCTACTAATAGTATAAAAATAGACAATTTAGACAAGGAGTATATGCAAATCTAAGCAAAATCAATCTAAAAAATCTAATACACAATTTTTAATTGTAAATTTACAGATTGTTGAAAAAGATAATCCAGGATGTAATCCATTATGTATTAAATTTAGTATGTTTTACCAAGTTGTGTATGAATAACTTTTAACACAAAAAAATAAATATTGGGGAAGTAGCTTAATGTGCCTATTGGAAATAAAGAATGCTAGCCCATTTTGGAATGCAAAGCTTAAGAAAATACAAACTTCAATCCATAGGAAAGCACTTTTTATTCAGTCTACACTCTGTAATCATTCTATAGCTTAATTTACAAATTGTGATGTCATTATCAGACTTAACTCACAAGAGACTTTCATCCTTGGTCTATAAAAAAGGCAGTCCTCTGTTATAAAGCTTGAAACAATTGTAAGTGGCTGATATGCAAAAATGGAAATACAGAAAAACTGTCAATTCAATGCTACGATAACATAAGGGGTGATGCTCCAACTGAAATTGGTCCTTGGCATTTAGGCTTCTAGTATCTATCTTCTCCTTTAAAAAATAGGTTACTTTTTATATATTATCATTGGTTTTGGACAAATATTCTACATAATACCTATTGCATCCCTGAGCTTATTAGAAACTTGAAATATTATATATAAAGTATTGAATTTCTTTTCTTTGCATTTAAAAGATGAGCGCACTTCAGTGGATGTCATTGCTCAGGTGAGGGTTCCATGGTGTAATTGTTAGCACCCTGGACTTTGAATCTAGTAATCTGAGTTCATATCTCATGGGAGCTAACATTGTTTATTTTCCTTTTGTTCAAAGCTCCATTTTCATTCAATGTATGAGTATTGCAAATCTTCATTTAAAATTCATATAAATTCCATCATCTTCAGTGGTGTTCTTTGTTTAAACTCATTTTTAAACTTATCAAATCAGAAGTATGTCAAATATTTGGAAATAAGAAAAGATGCAATAAGAATGCAGAGATCCATTACTTGTGCTCTGGTCTTTAGAAATTCTCCATTTTTTTTACTTCAGTGTGCACTAATGAGAGGGGAGCACATATCTTCTTCTTCTTCTAGTAACACCTAGTGCCCTCTATGTTTGAGCAGCAATATAATAACTGATTAATTTGCCCTTGCATATCTTAGTTATGCCATATTGCTTGATTTGAGACAAAAGTCACTGAGCCACGTAGAGAAAAATCTTCATCAGCCAAAGGATGACACTCCCACTGGCTTCTGATATGTATTTGAAGAGATTTTGTGATATATGTGTCTATGATGTTTTCAAGTATTCATGCACTCCACCGATGAGCTTATTCCATTCTTGTCCATCAAGAAAAGCAAATGGCCCATAAGGGGATCGAACCCGTGACCTTGGCGTTATTAGCACCACGCTCTAACCAACTGCGCTAACCGGCCACAGATAATACTGCAAGCAAACACAAAACTGGCAAATATATCTCAAAGCACAGATCATATTTTGTTTTTATAGCATTTCATTTTTCAAAAAAAAGCTTAAGCCATAGAGTCACTTGAAGCATGGGTATCATAAAAATGCTCCAGTTTCTTTCCACATTACAAAATAAAAATAAATATTAGCTAGGATAATTACAAAGATTAAGGCATCTAGTAATAGTATAAAAATAGACAATTTAGACTAGGAGTATATGCAAATCTAAGCAAAATCAATCTAAAAAATATAATACACAATTTTTAATTGTAAATTTACAGATTGTTGAAAAAGATAATCCCAGGATGTAATCCATTATGTATTAAATTTAGTATGTTTTACCAAGTTGTGTATGAATAACTTTTAACACAAAAAAATATATATTGGGGAAGAAGCTTAATGTGCCCATTGGAAATAAATAATGCTAGCCCATTTTGGAATGCAAAGCTTAAGAAAATACAAACTTCAATCCATAGGAAAGCACTTTTTATTCAGTCTACACTCTGTAATCATACTATAGCTTAATTTACAAATTGTGATGTCATTATCAGACTTAACTCACAAGAGACTTTCATCCTTGTTCTATAAAAAAGGCAATCCTCTGTTATAAAGCTTGAAACAATTGTAAGTGGCTGATATGCAAATATGGAAATACAGAAAAACTGTCAATTCAATGCTAGGATAACATAAGGGGTGATGCTCCAACTGAAATTGGTCCTAGGCATTTAGGTTTCTAGTATCTATCTTCTCATTTAAAAAATAGGTTACTTTTTATATATTATCATTGGGTTTGGACAAATATTCTACATAATACCTATTGCATCCCTGAGCTTATTAGAAACTTGAAATAATATATATAAAGTATTGAATTTCTTTTCTTTGCATTTAAAAGATGAGCGCACTTCAGTAGATGCCATTGCTCAGGTGAGGGTTCCATGGTGTAATTGTTAGCAACCTGGACTTTGAATCTAGTAATCTGAGTTCATATCTCGTGGGAGCTAACATTGTTTATTTTCCTTTTGTTCAAAGCTCCATTTTCATTCAATGTATGAGTATTGCAAATCTTCATTTAAAATTCATATAAATTCCATCATCTTCAGTGGTGTCCTTTGTTTAAACTCATTTTTAAACTTATCAAATCAGAAGTATGTCAAATATTTGGAAATAAGAAAAGATGCAATAAGAATGCAGAGATCCATTACTTGTGCTCTGCTCTTTAGAAATTCTCCATTTTCTTTTACTTCAGTGTGCACTAATGAGAGGGGAGCACATATCTTCTTCTTCTTCTAGTAACACCTAGTGCCCTCTATGTTTGAGCAGCAATATTTCTGTTTAATTTGCCCTTGCATATCTTACTTATGCCATATTACTTGATTTGAGACAAAAGTCACAGCCATGTAGAGAAAAATCGCTCTAACCAACTGAGCTAACCGGCCACAGATATCACTGCAAGCAAACACAAAACTGGCAAATGTACCTCAAAGCACAGATCATATTTTGTTTTTATAGCATTTCATTTTTCAAAAAAAAGCTTAAGCCATAGAGTCACTTGAAGCATGGGTATCATAAAAATGCTCCAGTTTCTTTCCACATTACAAAATAAAAAATAATATTAGATAGGATAATAACAAAGATTAAGGCATCTACTAATAGTATAAAAATAGACAATTTATTCAAGGAGTATATGCAAATCTAAGCAAAATCAATCTAAAAAATCTAATACACAATTTTTAATTGTAAATTTACAGATTGTTGAAAAAGATAATCCAGGATGTAATCCATTATGTATTAAATTTAGTATGTTTTACCAAGTTGTGTATGAATAACTTTTAACACAAAAAAATATATATTGGGGAAGAAGCTTAATGTGCCCATTGGAAATAAATAATGCTAGCCCATTTTGGAATGCAAAGCTTAAGAAAATACAAACTTCAATCCATAGGAAAGCACTTTTTATTCAGTCTACACTCTGTAATCATACTATAGCTTAATTTACAAATTGTGATGTCATTATCAGACTTAACTCACAAGAGACTTTCATCCTTGTTCTATAAAAAAGGCAATCCTCTGTTATAAAGCTTGAAACAATTGTAAGTGGCTGATATGCAAATATGGAAATACAGAAAAACTGTCAATTCAATGCTAGGATAACATAAGGGGTGATGCTCCAACTGAAATTGGTCCTAGGCATTTAGGTTTCTAGTATCTATCTTCTCATTTAAAAAATAGGTTACTTTTTATATATTATCATTGGGTTTGGACAAATATTCTACATAATACCTATTGCATCCCTGAGCTTATTAGAAACTTGAAATAATATATATAAAGTATTGAATTTCTTTTCTTTGCATTTAAAAGATGAGCGCACTTCAGTAGATGCCATTGCTCAGGTGAGGGTTCCATGGTGTAATTGTTAGCAACCTGGACTTTGAATCTAGTAATCTGAGTTCATATCTCGTGGGAGCTAACATTGTTTATTTTCCTTTTGTTCAAAGCTCCATTTTCATTCAATGTATGAGTATTGCAAATCTTCATTTAAAATTCATATAAATTCCATCATCTTCAGTGGTGTCCTTTGTTTAAACTCATTTTTAAACTTATCAAATCAGAAGTATGTCAAATATTTGGAAATAAGAAAAGATGCAATAAGAATGCAGAGATCCATTACTTGTGCTCTGCTCTTTAGAAATTCTCCATTTTCTTTTACTTCAGTGTGCACTAATGAGAGGGGAGCACATATCTTCTTCTTCTTCTAGTAACACCTAGTGCCCTCTATGTTTGAGCAGCAATATTTCTGTTTAATTTGCCCTTGCATATCTTACTTATGCCATATTACTTGATTTGAGACAAAAGTCACAGCCATGTAGAGAAAAATCGCTCTAACCAACTGAGCTAACCGGCCACAGATATCACTGCAAGCAAACACAAAACTGGCAAATGTACCTCAAAGCACAGATCATATTTTGTTTTTATAGCATTTCATTTTTCAAAAAAAAGCTTAAGCCATAGAGTCACTTGAAGCATGGGTATCATAAAAATGCTCCAGTTTCTTTCCACATTACAAAATAAAAAATAATATTAGATAGGATAATAACAAAGATTAAGGCATCTACTAATAGTATAAAAATAGACAATTTATTCAAGGAGTATATGCAAATCTAAGCAAAATCAATCTAAAAAATCTAATACACAATTTTTAATTGTAAATTTACAGATTGTTGAAAAAGATAATCCAGGATGTAATCCATTATGTATTAAATTTAGTATGTTTTACCAAGTTGTGTATGAATAACTTTTAACACAAAAAAATAAATATTGGGGAAGTAGCTTAATGTGCCTATTGGAAATAAAGAATGCTAGCCCATTTTGGAATGCAAAGCTTAAGAAAATACAAACTTCAATCCAAAGGAAAGCACTTTTTATTCAGTCTACACTCTGTAATCATACTATAGCTTAATTTACAAATTGTGATGTCATTATCAGACTTAACTCACAAGAGACTTTCATCCTTGGTCTATAAAAAAGGCAGTCCTCTGTTATAAAGCTTGAAACAATTGTAAGTGGCTGATATGCAAATATGGAAATACAGAAAAACTGTCAATTCAATGCTAGGATAACATAAGGGGTGATGCTCCAACTGAAATTGGTCCTAGGCATTTAGGTTTCTAGTATCTATCTTCTCCTTTAAAAAATAGGTTACTTTTTATATATTATCATTGGGTTTGGACAAATATTCTACATAATACCTATTGCATTCCTGAGCTTATTAGAAACTTGAAATAATATATATAAAGTATTGAATTTCTTTTCTTTGCATTTAAAAGATGAGCGCACTTCAGTAGATGCCATTGCTCAGGTGAGGGTTCCATGGTGTAATTGTTAGCACCCTGGACTTTGAATCTAGTAATCTGAGTTCATATCTCGTGGGAGCTAACATTGTTTATTTTCCTTTTGTTCAAAGCTCCATTTTCATTCAATGTATGAGTATTGCAAATCTTCATTTAAAATTCATATAAATTCCATCATCTTCAGTGGTGTCCTTTGTTTAAACTCATTTTTAAACTTATCAAATCAGAAGTATGTCAAATATTTGGAAATAAGAAAAGATGCAATAAGAATCCATTACTTGTGCTCTGGTCTTTAGAAATTCTCCATTTTTTTTACTTCAGTGTGCACTAATGAGAGGGGAGCACATATCTTCTTCTTCTTCTAGTAACACCTAGTGCCCTCTATGTTTGAGCAGCAATATAATAACTGATTAATTTGCCCTTGCATATCTTAGTTATGCCATATTGCTTGATTTAAGACAAAAGTCACTGAGCTATGTAGAGAAAAATCTTCATCAGCCAAAGGATGACTCTCCCACTGGCTTCTGATATGTATTTGAAGAGATTTTGTGATATATGTGTCTATGATGTTTTCAAGTATTCATGCACTCCACCGATGAGCTTATTCCATTCTTGTCCATCAGGAAAAGCAAATGGCCCATACGGGGATCGAACCCGTGACCTTGGCGTTATTAGCACCACGCTCTAACCAACTGAGCTAACCGGCCACAGATGTTACTGCAAGCAAACACAAAACTGGCAAATGTACCTCAAAGCACAGATCTGATTTTGTTTTTATAGCATTTCATTTTTCAAAAAAAAGCTTAAGCCATAGAGTCACTTGAAGCATGGGTATCATAAAAATGCTCCAGTTTCTTTCCACATTACAAAATAAAAATAAATATTAGATAGGATAATAACAAAGATTAAGGCATCTACTAATAGTATAAAAATAGACAATTTATTCAAGGAGTATATGCAAATCTAAGCAAAATCAATCTAAAAAATCTAATACACAATTTTTAATTGTAAATTTACAGATTGTTGAAAAAGATAATCCCAGGATGTAATCCATTATGTATTAAATTTAGTATGTTTTACCAAGTTGTGTTTGAATAACTTTTAACACAAAAAAATATATTGGGGAAGTAACTTAATGTGCCCATTGGAAATAAAGAATGCTAGCCCATTTTGGAATGCAAAGCTTAAGAAAATACAAACTTCAATCCATAGGAAAGCACTTTTTATTCAGTCTACACTCTGTAATCATACTATAGCTTAATTTACAAATTGTGATGTCATTATCAGACTTAACTCACAAGAGACTTTCATCCTTGGTCTATAAAAAAGGCAGTCCTCTGTTATAAAGCTTGAAACAATTGTAAGTGGCTGATATGCAAATATGGAAATACTGAAAAACTGTCAATTCAATGCTAGGATAACATAAGGGGTGATGCTCCAACTGAAATTGGTCCTAGGCATTTAGGTTTCTAGTATCTATCTTCTCCTTTAAAAAATAGGTTACTTTTTATATATTATCATTGGGTTTGGACAAATATTCTACATAATACCTATTGCATCCCTGAGCTTATTAAAAACTTGAAATAATATATATAAAGTATTGAATTTCTTTTCTTTGCATTTAAAAGATGAGCGCACTTCAGTAGATGCCATTGCTCAGGTGAGGGTTCCATGGTGTAATTGTTAGCACCCTTGACTTTGAATCTAGTAATCTGAATTCATATCTCGTGGGAGCTAACATTGTTTATTTTCCTATTGTTCAAAGCTCCATTTTCATTCAATGTATGAGTATTGCAAATCTTCATTTAAAATTCATATAAATTCCATCATCTTCAGTGGTGTCCTTTGTTTAAACTCATTTTTAAACTTATCAAATCAGAAGTATGTCAAATATTTGGAAATAAGAAAAGATGCAATAAGAATGCAGAGATCCATTACTTGTGCTCTGGTCTTTAGAAATTCTCCATTTTTTTTTTACTTCAGTGTGCACTAATGAGAGGGGAGCACATATCTTCTTCTTCTTCTAGTAACACCTAGTGCCCTCTATGTTTGAGCAGCAATATAATAACTAATTAATTTGCCCTTGCATATCTTAGTTATGCCATATTGCTTGATTTGAGACAAAAGTCACTGAGCCACGTAGAGAAAAATTTTCATCAGCCAAAGGATGACACTCCCACTGGCTTCTGATATGTATTTGAAGAGATTTTGTGATATATGTGTCTATGATGTTTTCAAGTATTCATGCACTCCACCGATGAGCTTATTCCATTCTTGTCCATCAATAAAAGCAAATGGCCCATACGGGGATCGAACCCGTGACCTTGGCGTTATTAGCACCACGTTCTAACCAACTGAGCTAACCGGCCACAGATATCACTGCAAGCAAACACAAAACTGGCAAATGTACCTCAAAGCACAGATCATATTTTGTTTTTATAGCATTTCATTTTTCAAAAAAAAGCTTAAGCCATAGAGTCACTTGAAGCATGGGTATCATAAAAATGCTCCAGTTTCTTTCCACATTACAAAATAAAAATAAATATTAGATAGGATAATAACAAAGATTAAGGCATCTACTAATAGTATAAAAATAGACAATTTAGACAAGGAGTATATGCAAATCTAAGCAAAATCAATCTAAAAAATCTAATACACAATTTTTAATTGTAAATTTACAAATTGTTGAAAAAGATAATCCCAGGATGTAATCCATTATGTATTAAATTTAGTATGTTTTACCAAGTTGTGTATGAATAACTTTTAACACAAAAAAATATATATTGGGGAAGTAGCTTAATGTGCCCATTGGAAATAAAGAATGCTAGCCCATTTTGGAATGCAAAGCTTAAGAAAATACAAACTTCAATCCATAGGAAAGCACTTTTTATTCAGTCTACACTCTGTAATCATACTATAGCTTAATTTACAAATTGTGATGTCATTATCAGACTTAACTCACAAGAGACCTTTCATCCTTGGTCTATAAAAAAGGCAGTCCTCTGTTATAAAGCTTGAAACAATTGTAAGTGGCTGATATGCAAATATGGAAATACAGAAAAACTGTCAATTCAATGCTAGGATAACATAAGGGGTGATGCTCCAACTGAAATTGGTCCTAGGCATTTAGGTTTCTAGTATCTATCTTCTCCTTTAAAAAATAGGTTACTTTTTATATATTATCATTGGGTTTGGACAAATATTCTACATAATACCTATTGCATCCCTGAGCTTATTAGAAACTTGAAATAATATATATAAAGTATTGAATTTCTTTTCTTTGCATTTAAAAGATGAGCGCACTTCAGTAGATGCCATTGCTCAGGTGAGGGTTCCATGGTGTAATTGTTAGCACCCTGGACTTTGAATCTAGTAATCTGAGTTCATATCTCGTGGGAGCTAACATTGTTTATTTTCCTTTTGTTCAAAGCTCCATTTTCATTCAATGTATGAGTATTGCAAATCTTCATTTAAAATTCATATAAATTCCATCATCTTCAGTGGTGTCCTTTGTTTAAACTCATTTTTAAACTTATCAAATCAGACGTATGTCAAATATTTGGAAATAAGAAAAGATGCAATAAGAATGCAGAGATCCATTACTTGCGCTCTGGTCTTTAGAAATTCTCCATTTTTTTTTACTTCAGTGTGCACTAATGAGAGGGGAGCACATATCTTCTTCTTCTTCTAGTAACACCTAGTGCCCTCTATGTTTGAGCAGCAATATAATAACTAATTAATTTGCCCTTGCATATCTTAGTTATGCCATATTGCTTGATTTGAGACAAAAGTCACTGAGCCATGTAGAGAAAAATCTTCATCAGCCAAAGGATGACACTCCCACTGGCTTCTGATATGTATTTGAAGAGATTTTGTGATATATGTGTCTATGATGTTTTCAAGTATTCATGCACTCCACCGATGAGCTTATTCCATTCTTGTCCATCAAGAAAAGCAAATGGCCCATACGGGAATCGAACCCGTGACCTTGGCGTTATTAGCACCACGCTCTAACCAACTGAGCTAACCGGCCACAGATATCACTGCAAGCAAACACAAAACTGGCAAATGTACCTCAAAGCACAGATCATATTTTGTTTTTATAGCATTTCATTTTTTTAAAAAAAGCTTAAGCAATAGAGTCACTTGAAGCATGGGTATCATAAAAATGCTCCAGTTTCTTTCCACATTACAAAATAAAAATAAATATTAGATAGGATAATAACAAAGATTAAGGCATCTACTAATAGTATAAAAATAGACAATTTAGACAAGGAGTATATGCAAATCTAAGCAAAATCAATCTAAAAAATCTAATACACAATTTTTAATTGTAAATTTACAGATTGTTGAAAAAGATAATCCAGGATGTAATCCATTATGTATTAAATTTAGTATGTTTTACCAAGTTGTGTATGAATAACTTTTAACACAAAAAAATATATATTGGGGAAGTAGCTTAATGTGCCCATTGGAAATAAAGAATGCTAGACCACTTTGGAATGCAAAGTTTAAGAAAATACAAACTTCAATCCATAGGAAAGCACTTTTTATTCAGTCTACACTCTGTAATCATACTATAGCTTAATTTACAAATTGTGATGTCATTATCAGACTTAACTCACAAGAGACTTTCATCCTTGGTCTATAAAAAAGGCAGTCCTCTGTTATAAAGCTTGAAACAATTGTAAGTGGCTGATATGCAAATATGGAAATACAGAAAAACTGTCAAGTCAATGCTAGGATAACATAAGGGGTGATGCTCCAACTGAAATTGGTCCTAGGCATTTAGGTTTCTAGTATCTATCTTCTCCTTTAAAAAATAGGTTACTTTTTATATATTATCATTGGGTTTGGACAAATATTCTACATAATACCTATTGCATCCCTGAGCTTATTAGAAACTTGAAATAATATATATTAGTGATGAGCGAGGTTCGGTTTTACTCGGTTTTACTCGGTTCTCAAAACGGCATCTTATTGGCTATCCAAAACACGTGACATCCGTGAGCCAATAAGATGCCGTTTTGAGAACCGAGTAAAACCGAGTAAAACCGAATCCGCTCATCACTAATATATATAAAGTATTGAATTTCTTTTCTTTGCATTTAAAAGATGAGCGCACTTCAGTAGATGCCATTGCTCAGGTGAGGGTTCCATGGTGTAATTGTTAGCACCCTGGACTTTGAATCTAGTAATCTGAGTTCATATCTCGTGGGAGCTAACATTGTTTATTTTCCTTTTGTTCAAAGCTCCATTTTCATTCAATGTATGAGTATTGCAAATCTTCATTTAAAATTCATATAAATTCCATCATCTTCAGTGGTGTCCTTTGTTTAAACTCATTTTTAAACTTATCAAATCAGAAGTATGTCAAATATTTGGAAATAAGAAAAGATGCAATAAGAATGCAGAGATCCATTACTTGTGCTCTGGTCTTTGGAAATTCTCCATTTTTTTTACTTCAGTGTGCACTAATGAGAGGGTAGCACATATCTTCTTCTTCTTCTAGTAACACCTAGTGCCCTCTATGTTTGAGCAGCAATATAATAACTGATTAATTTGCCCTTGCATATCTTAGTTATGCC
Source organism: Pseudophryne corroboree (assembly GCF_028390025.1). Taxonomy (NCBI): domain Eukaryota; kingdom Metazoa; phylum Chordata; class Amphibia; order Anura; family Myobatrachidae; genus Pseudophryne; species Pseudophryne corroboree. The sequence goes on from NW_026969771.1 coordinate 21,201, forward strand.
ATATTGCTTGATTTGAGACAAAAGTCACTGAGCCATGTAGAGAAAAATCTTCATCAGCCAAAGGATGACACTCCCACTGGCTTCTGATATGTATTTGAAGAGATTTTGTGATATATGTGTCTATGATGTTTTCAAGTATTCATGCACTCCACCGATGAGCTTATTCCATTCTTGTCCATCAAGAAAAGCAAATGGCCCATACGGGAATCGAACCCGTGACCTTGGCGTTATTAGCACCACGCTCTAACCAACTGAGCTAACCGGCCACAGATATCACTGCAAGCAAACACAAAACTGGCAAATGTACCTCAAAGCACAGATCATATTTTGTTTTTATAGCATTTCATTTTTTAAAAAAAAGCTTAAGCAATAGAGTCACTTGAAGCATGGGTATCATAAAAATGCTCCAGTTTCTTTCCACATTACAAAATAAAAATAAATATTAGATAGGATAATAACAAAGATTAAGGCATCTACTAATAGTATAAAAATAGACAATTTAGACAAGGAGTATATGCAAATCTAAGCAAAATCAATCTAAAAAATCTAATACACAATTTTTAATTGTAAATTTACAGATTGTTGAAAAAGATAATCCAGGATGTAATCCATTATGTATTAAATTTAGTATGTTTTACCAAGTTGTGTATGAATAACTTTTAACACAAAAAAATATATATTGGGGAAGTAGCTTAATGTGCCCATTGGAAATAAAGAATGCTAGCCCATTTTGGAATGCAAAGCTTAAGAAAATACAAACTTCAATCCATAGGAAAGCACTTTTTATTCAGTCTACACTCTGTAATCATACTATAGCTTAATTTACAAATTGTGATGTCATTATCAGACTTAACTCACAAGAGACTTTCATCCTTGGTCTATAAAAAAGGCAGTCCTCTGTTATAAAGCTTGAAACAATTGTAAGTGGCTGATATGCAAATATGGAAATACAGAAAAACTGTCAAGTCAATGCTAGGATAACATAAGGGGTGATGCTCCAACTGAAATTGGTCCTAGGCATTTAGGTTTCTAGTATCTATCTTCTCCTTTAAAAAATAGGTTACTTTTTATATATTATCATTGGGTTTGGACAAATATTCTACATAATACCTATTGTATCCCTGAGCTTATTAGAAACTTGAAATAATATATATAAAGTATTGAATTTCTTTTCTTTGCATTTAAAAGATGAGCGCACTTCAGTAGATGCCATTGCTCAGGTGAGGGTTCCATGGTGTAATTGTTAGCACCCTGGACTTTGAATCTAGTAATCTGAGTTCATATCTCGTGGGAGCTAACATTGTTTATTTTCCTTTTGTTCAAAGCTCCATTTTCATTCAATGTATGAGTATTGCAAATCTTCATTTAAAATTCATATAAATTCCATCATCTTCAGTGGTGTCCTTTGTTTAAACTCATTTTTAAACTTAGCAAATCAGAAGTATGTCAAATATTTGGAAATAAGAAAAGATGCAATAAGAATGCAGAGATCCATTACTTGTGCTCTGGTCTTTGGAAATTCTCCATTTTTTTTACTTCAGTGTGCACTAATGAGAGGGTAGCACATATCTTCTTCTTCTTCTAGTAACACCTAGTGCCCTCTATGTTTGAGCAGCAATATAATAACTGATTAATTTGCCCTTGCATATCTTAGTTATGCCATATTGCTTGATTTGAGACAAAAGTCACTGAGCCATGTAGAGAAAAATCTTCATCAGCCAAAGGATGACACTCCCACTGGCTTCTGATATGTATTTGAAGAGATTTTGTGATATATGTGTCTATGATGTTTTCAAGTATTCATGCACTCCACCGATGAGCTTATTCCATTCTTGTCCATCAAGAAAAGCAAATGGCCCATACGGGGATCAAACCCGTGACCTTGGCGTTATTAGCACCACGCTCTAACCAACTGAGCTAACCAGCCACAGATATTACTGCAAGCAAACACAAAACTGGCAAATGTACCTCAAAGCACAGATCATATTTTGTTTTTATAGCATTTCATTTTTCAAAAAAAAGCTTAAGCCATAGAGTCACTTGAAGCATGGGTATCATAAAAATGCTCCAGTTTCTTTCCACATTACAAAATAAAAATAAATATTAGATAGGATAATAACAAAGATTAAGGCATCTAGTAATAGTATAAAAATAGACAATTTAGACAAGGAGTATATGCAAATCTAAGCAAAATCAATCTAAAAAATCTAATACACAATTTTTAATTGTAAATTTACAGATTGTTGAAAAAGATAATCCAGGATGTAATCCATTATGTATTAAATTTAGTATGTTTTACCAAGTTGTGTATGAATAACTTTTAACACAAAAAAATATATATTGGGGAAGTAGCTTAATGTGCCCATTGGAAATAAAGAATGCTAGCCCATTTTGGAATGCAAAGCTTAAGAAAATACAAACTTCAATCCATAGGAAAGCACTTTTTATTCAGTCTACACTCTGTAATCATACTATATCTTAATTTACAAATTGTGATGTCATTATCAGACTTAACTCACAAGAGACTTTCATCCTTGGTCTATAAAAAAGGCAGTCCTCTGTTATAAAGCTTGAAACAATTGTAAGTGGCTGATATGCAAATATGGAAATACAGAAAAACTGTCAATTCAATGCTAGGATAACATAAGGGGTGATGCTCCAACTGAAATTGGTCCTAGGCATTTAGGTTTCTAGTATCTATCTTCTCCTTTAAAAAATAGGTTACTTTTTATATATTATCATTGGGTTTGGACAAATATTCTACATAATACCTATTGCATCCCTGAGCTTATTAGAAACTTGAAATAATATATATAAAGTATTGAATTTCTTTTCTTTGCATTTAAAAGATGAGCGCACTTCAGTAGATGCCATTGCTCAGGTGAGGGTTCCATGGTGTAATTGTTAGCACCCTGGACTTTGAATCTAGTAATCTGAGTTCATATCTCGTGGGAGCTAACATTGTTTATTTTCCTTTTGTTCAAAGCTCCATTTTCATTCATTGTATGAGTATTGCAAATCTTCATTTAAAATTCATATAAAGTCCATCATTTTCAGTGGTGTCTTTTGTTTATTCTAATTTTTAAACTTATCAAATCAGAAGTATGTCAAATATTTGGAAATAAGAAAAGATGCAATAAGAATGCAGAGATCCATTACTTGTGCTCTGGTCTTTAGAAATTCTCAATTTTTTTTACTTCAGTGTGCACTAATGAGAGGGGAGCACATATCTTCTTTTTCTTCTAGTAACACCTAGTGCCCTCTATGTTTGAGCAGCAATATAATAACTAATTAATTTGCCCTTGCATATCTTAGTTATGCCATATTGCTTGATTTGAGACAAAAGTCACTGAGCCATGTAGAGAAAAATCTTCATCAGCCAAAGGATGACACTCCCACTGGCTTCTGATATGTATTTGAAGAGATTTTGTGGTATATGTGTCTATGATGTTTTCAAGTATTCATGCACTCCACCGATGAGCTTATTCCATTCTTGTCCATCAAGAAAAGCAAATGGCCCATACGGGGATCGAACCCGTGACCTTGGCGTTATTAGCACCACGGTCTAACCAACTGAGCTAACCGGCCACAGATATTACTGCAAGCAAACACAAAACTGGCAAATGTACCTCAAAGCACAGATCATATTTTGTTTTTATAGCATTTCATTTTTTTAAAAAAAGCTTAAGCAATAGAGTCACTTGAAGCATGGGTATCATAAAAATGCTCCAGTTTCTTTCCACATTACAAAATAAAAATAAATATTAGATAGGATAATAACAAAGATTAAGGCATCTACTAATAGTATAAAAATAGACAATTTAGACAAGGAGTATATGCAAATCTAAGCAAAATCAATCTAAAAAATCTAATACACAATTTTTAATTGTAAATTTACAGATTGTTGAAAAAGATAATCCAGGATGTAATCCATTATGTATTAAATTTAGTATGTTTTACCAAGTTGTGTATGAATAACTTTTAACACAAAAAAATATATATTGGGGAAGTAGCTTAATGTGCCCATTGGAAATAAAGAATGCTAGCCCATTTTGGAATGCAAAGCTTAAGAAAATACAAACTTCAATCCATAGGAAAGCACTTTTTATTCAGTCTACACTCTGTAATCATACTATAGCTTAATTTACAAATTGTGATGTCATTATCAGACTTAACTCACAAGAGACTTTCATCCTTGGTCTATAAAAAAGGCAGTCCTCTGTTATAAAGCTTGAAACAATTGTAAGTGGCTGATATGCAAATATGGAAATACAGAAAAACTGTCAAGTCAATGCTAGGATAACATAAGGGGTGATGCTCCAACTGAAATTGGTCCTAGGCATTTAGGTTTCTAGTATCTATCTTCTCCTTTAAAAAATAGGTTACTTTTTATATATTATCATTGGGTTTGGACAAATATTCTACATAATACCTATTGCATCCCTGAGCTTATTAGAAACTTGAAATAATATATATAAAGTATTGAATTTCTTTTCTTTGCATTTAAAAGATGAGCGCACTTCAGTAGATGCCATTGCTCAGGTGAGGGTTCCATGGTGTAATTGTTAGCACCCTGGACTTTGAATCTAGTAATCTGAGTTCATATCTCGTGGGAGCTAACATTGTTTAATTTCCTTTTGTTCAAAGCTCCATTTTCATTCAATGTATGAGTATTGCAAATCTTCATTTAAAATTCATATAAATTCCATCATCTTCAGTGGTGTCCTTTGTTTAAACTCATTTTTAAACATAGCAAATCAGAAGTATGTCAAATATTTGGAAATAAGAAAAGATGCAATAAGAATGCAGAGATCCATTACTTGTGCTCTGGTCTTTGGAAATTCTCCATTTTTTTTTACTTCAGTGTGCACTAATGAGAGGGTAGCACATATCTTCTTCTTCTTCTAGTAACACCTAGTGCCCTCTATGTTTGAGCAGCAATATAATAACTGATTAATTTGCCCTTGCATATCTTAGTTATGCCATATTGCTTGATTTGAGACAAAAGTCACTGAGCCATGTAGAGAAAAATCTTCATCAGCCAAAGGATGACACTCCCACTGGCTTCTGATATGTATTTGAAGAGATTTTGTGATATATGTGTCTATGATGTTTTCAAGTATTCATGCACTCCACCGATGAGCTTATTCCATTCTTGTCCATCAAAAAAAGCAAATGGCCCATACGGGGATCAAACCCGTGACCTTGGCGTTATTAGCACCACACTCTAACCAACCGAGCTAACCAGCCACAGATATCACTGCAAGCAAACACAAAACTGGCAAATGTACCTCAAAGCACAGATCATATTTTGTTTTTATAGCATTTCATTTTCAAAAAAAAGCTTAAGCCATAGAGTCACTTGAAGCATGGGTATCATAAAAATGCTCCAGTTTCTTTCCACATTACAAAATAAAAATAAATATTAGATAGGATAATAACAAAGATTAAGGCATCTACTAATAGTATAAAAATAGACAATTTAGACAAGGAGTATATGCAAATCTAAGCAAAATCAATCTAAAAAATCTAATACACAATTTTTAATTGTAAATTTACAGATTGTTGAAAAAGATAATCCAGGATGTAATCCATTATGTATTAAATTTAGTATGTTTTACCAAGTTGTGTATGAATAACTTTTAACACAAAAAAATATATATTGGGGAAGTAGCTTAATGTGCCCATTGGAAATAAAGAATGCTAGCCCATTTTGGAATGCAAAGCTTAAGAAAATACAAACTTCAATCCATAGGAAAGCACTTTTTATTCAGTCTACACTCTGTAATCATACTATAGCTTAATTTACAAATTGTGATGTCATTATCAGACTTAACTCACAAGAGACTTTCATCCTTGGTCTATAAAAAAGGCAGTCCTCTGTTATAAAGCTTGAAACAATTGTAAGTGGCTGATATGCAAATATGGAAATACAGAAAAACTGTCAATTCAATGCTAGGATAACATAAGGGGTGATGCTCCAACTGAAATTGGTCCTAGGCATTTAGGTTTCTAGTATCTATCTTCTCCTTTAAAAAATAGGTTACTTTTTATATATTATCATTGGGTTTGGACAAATATTCTACATAATACCTATTGCATCCCTGAGCTTATTAGAAACTTGAAATAATATATATATAAAGTATTGAATTTCTTTTCTTTGCATTTAAAAGATGAGCGCACTTCAGTAGATGCCATTGCTCTGGTGAGGGTTCCATGGTGTAATTGTTAGCACCCTTGACTTTGAATCTAGTAATCTGAATTCATATCTCGTGGGAGCTAACATTGTTTATTTTCCTATTGTTCAAAGCTCCATTTTCATTCAATATATGAGTATTGCAAATCTTCATTTAAAATTCATATAAATTCCATCATCTTCAGTGGTGTCCTTTGTTTAAACTCATTTTTAAACTTATCAAATCAGAAGTATGTCAAATATTTGGAAATAAGAAAAGATGCAATAAGAATGCAGAGATCCATTACTTGTGCTCTGGTCTTTGGAAATTCTCCATTTTTTTTTACTTCAGTGTGCACTAATGAGAGGGGAGCACATATCTTCTTCTTCTTCTAGTAACACCTAGTGCCCTCTATGTTTGAGCAGCAATATAATAACTGATTAATTTGCCCTTGCATATCTTAGTTATGCCATATTGCTTGATTTGAGACAAAAGTCACTGAGCCATGTAGAGAAAAATCTTCATCAGCCAAAGGATGACACTCCCACTGGCTTCTGATATGTATTTGAAGAGATTTTGTGATATATGTGTCTATGATGTTTTCAAGTATTCATGCACTCCACCGATGAGCTTATTC